>NW_015400621.1:9688-15794 GCF_001527695.2 Protobothrops mucrosquamatus
ATACTGATGAAAAAGCAAGCTGGAAGGGGCTGGATCAGTGGTGGGATTCAGCCAGCTCGCACCGGTTCAGTAGAAGCGGTAGCTAAATTTTGCTGAGTTCGGAGAACCGGCTTAATGCACAGTGCTTCTGGAAGTCTAATCTAGGCCTCGGAGGTCTGGAGGAGGCCTCCCAGGCCTAGAACGGCCCACTGGAAGTGCGTGGATGCCACTTCCGGAAGTCCGTTCTAGGCCTCGGAGGCCTGGAGGAGGCCTCCCAGGCCTAGAATGGCCCACTGGAAGTGCGTGGATGCCACTTCCGGAAGTCCATTCTAGGCCTCGGAGGTCCAGGTCTGCATCTAATAAGAGAACTGGTTGTTCAGGTATTTGAATCCCACCACTGGGCTGGATCTTGGAGCAAATATCTTGAGAACCTGTTCCTAGAGGTTTTTTTTTTTCTGTGATGTGTTTCTCTCCACCTCCGTAAAGGATCTTAAGATTCTGATAAAAACAAAACCAATTCCCCTAGCCTGCAATTGGAGTGCCTTTATAAAGGTAGTCCTTGACTTACAACAGTTCATTTAGTGACCGTTCAAAGTTACAACGGCACTGACAAATGTGACATATGACTGTTGTTCACACTTACCCCCATTGCAACATTCCCATGGTCACATGATCAAAATTCAGATGCTTAGCAACTGGTTCATATTTATGACGGTTGCAGTGTCCTGGGGTCATGTGATCAGCTTTTGTGACCTTCTGACCAGCAAAGTCAATGGGGAAGCCAGAGTCATTTAACAACTATGTTACTAACTTAACAACTGCAGTGATTCACTTAACAATTGTTGCAAGAAAGGTCGTAAAATGGGGCAAAATTCACTTAACAAATGTTTCACTTAGCAACATAAATGTTGAGCTCAATTGTGGTTGTAACTTGAGGATTATCTATATACAGTTGCCTGGTATCTTATTTTCAAGAAAGTATGTCCATAAAAATAGTTTATAAATATATGCAACTAGGTAATGAATCATCCAATCTGGTGCAGAATGCACATTGGTTATAGTGCTTTGGATTACAGTGAGAATAATCAATGTGTAAAATTCAAGAGTTCTGTAAGGTAAAAAACTGAATCTGCCTTGCAGGTTATGAGCTCAGCTCCATGCTCAGTGTTGGTGTATTCTTTGAAGTGTTTTGGCACATATTGCATTCACAAAAAAACACAAATTAAGATAATTTCTTGGCTGACAACCTTCCCTATTTACTTAATTTTATATAAATGTAGTTCAGTTTGAAGAGGCATTTTTTAAAAAGCCAGGAACAATGAATAAACGCAAAGAAAATAACAGGCCATATGCTGAATTTTGGAAGGGATTTTTCTAAGATTTAATGCTAACTTTCCGTGGTAGGTAAATCAGCTCTGCTTGGGGAGTGAGAATGCTGAAAGTAATTATATAAACAGGTGAGAATGGATAGCCTTGGGAGGAATGAGTTTCTGAGATTTAGGAACATTTCTCCTTGTAGATCAATCTTAAGCGAGACACAATTTGCCTGTGGTGGTAATAATGGATAATAGCATTATAGACTGTAGAGTCTGCATATTGTTTGATACCTTCAAAGAACTGTGCAGATGAGAACTTCTAGATTCTTATCCTCTGAGAGGTTTGAAGAGACAGGGGAGAAGACAGGTGAAAAGTCAGCTTCTTGGGTGACATAGAAACACTACAGAAAGCCAAATAGTATGGAAAATAGAAGAAGGTTCCACACCCATTTGCAGTATTCTGGTGACCTTAAGACAGACATGTCAAACACAAGGCCTGGGGGCCGGATGCGGCCCACAAAGTGGTTTCATGTGGCCCGCGAAGCCATCCTGGAAACAGTGAGGGAACGGCCCCTGCTGCCTTGGTCCTGCCCCAGGCCGGCCGGGAGCCAATGTACAATTTTGTGGTGGCCATCTATGCTGAAACGCATTCAGTCTTAGCTCCACAAGGTCGTCTGGAAACAGCGAGGAACCAGCCCCTGCTGTGTCGCCCCCGCCCCCTGGGTGCATGCTGGGGAGATGTCACCCTTTGTGAGGAATGAAGAAATGGACCATGCCTTCGTGCTTGCCCCGGTCCCACCCCCTTCTGCCAGAGACCCTCAGATCTGTCCCACTCCTGCCCAGGCCCCCACAGGCACCCTTGACGCGAACGATGTAGAGCTGGCCATGCCCACCCAGTAGGCCAAACCCACTCCACGCCCACCCAGTAGGCTGCGCCCACCCTGGCCACACCCACCCGGCCTCCCGAGGGCAACCCCAATGCTGATGCGGCCCTCAATGAAATTGAGTTTGACACCCCTGCCTTGAGGGCACCGATAAACCTCCAAGTGGCCTCAACGACTCTCAGAGAGAATGCTAGCAACCAGTTGACTGCAAGGAATAGAAAACTTTCCATCCTCCACCATTCAGTCAGAACTGAAGAATCTTCTTGGATGAGAAGGGAAACATCTTCAAGGAAAAGCAGAGTCCAGTTGCCTTTTGAAAAAACACCTTTGGGACAAGCAGGGACTGGATGACTGAGAATCTCCAAAGACATAGAGGGTCCCCCTCCCCCCCAGAAATAAAACAAAATTCAAGAATACACCAACTCTGACCACTGAATACAGATAAGTTTAAACTACCAATTTCTTCATTTCTGTAACCATCTCTCAGGCATCTGATACGATGCAATATGTGGCATTTGCAAGCTTAAATTGATTTGAAAAACATGAAGTAATGCTTTCAGCCCTTAAGATAATACCTGGGATGGCAAAAAGAGTTTGATGGTAAGTTTTCCTACTGTTGCCAAAAACATAGTTTCATTCCTATAGCTATATTGTTGGCTCTTCCTTCTCATTCCTAAAATGTTCCCAAACCTCTCATCTTCATGATTCTTATCTAATGCTATCCTGTTCCTTCCTTAAAAAAAAGTTTGAAAGATATACACACATAACCACAGTGTATTGCACTTGTATGCTCTAGGTCAGGGGTAGGCAACCTTGGTTCTTTTATGACTCGTGGACTTCAACTCCCAGAATTCCTGAGCCAATTCTGGGAGTTGAAGTCCACGAGTCATAAAAGAGCCAAGGTTGCCTATCCCTGCTCTAGGTCATAAGTGTGAAAAATATTCATATGTCATTTTTTTCAGTGCTTGCTGTTGTAACTTTGAACGGTCACTAAATGAACTGTTGTAAGTCGAGGACTACCTGTACATAAAGACACACCAATTGTAGGCTAGGGGAATTGCTTTTGTTTTTTATCAGAATCTTAGATGGAGATGGAGAGAAACCTCTAGCAACATACCCAAGGCCAGGAGTTTTCATCAGGGCTGGGATCCTCACAGGTTTTCAGAGATATTTGCTCCAAGATCCAGCCCCCTTCCAGCTTGCTTTTTCATCAGTATAATTAACTGGAAGGCGTATCTTAAAGATGATAGATAGATAGATAGATAGATAGATAGATAGATAGATAGATAGATAGATAGATAGATAGATAGATAGATAGATAGATAGATAGACAGACAGACAGACAGACAGACAGACAGAGAGAGAGAGATGATAGATAGATAGATAGATAGACAGACAGACAGACAGACAGACAGACAGACAGACACACACACAGAGAGAGAGAGATGATAGATAGATAGATAGATAGATAGATAGATAGATAGATAGATAGATAGATAGATAGATAGATAGATAGATAGATGAGAGAGAGAGGACAGACACAGACATGATGTTACGTGATTGGATCACTTACCAATGGCAATCCTGGTTGCCAACATAATCCCAGAATTACACAGGCTGTTAGGGGGGAAAGGTAAGAGTCCCGGGTAAGGTGAGAACTGAGGGCAGAAAGCAAGTGGGCAGAGGGGTACTATGAGCAGGCCTGAACAGGCAGGCGGAAGAGGTACTACAGAGTACAAGATCCCTGAGGTCTTTTAGTCTGTGGGGCTCCTCAGGAGAACAAAAGGAGCATCTTACAAGAGCAACTCAAGGCCTTCCATTTCAGCTTCCCCACTGACTTTGCTTGTGAAAAGCTGGCATGGAAGTTTGTGATCACATGACTGTAGCTCGCTGCAATGTCCAATCACGGGCTGGGCGCATGGGTGCCTAGATCACGATCACGTGACTGTGGGGATGCTGCGAAGGCATCCCCACTTGTGTGCCAGTTGTTTAAGTTCCCTTACTCGGCACCACTGCAATTTGAACAGGTTGCTGAACAAGTGGTGGTAACTGAAGGATTACCTGTATTTGGCTTTCTCCCCATTTCTCAAAGAAGAGGCAGAACAGTGATAGGCTGGAAGTTGCATTTCAAATCAGATCTGCCTTGAAATGGTGGAAGGACATGTCAAAGGGAAGGAGGAAGAGACGATAATGACAATAATAACGATTGTATGTAGCCTGCTCAAACAGCTCACAAAACCTGGAATACTGCATCCAGCTTTGATCACCATGATATAAAAAAAAAGATGTTAAGACTCTAGAAAGAGTGCCGAGAAGAGCAACAAAGATGATTAGGAGACTGGAGGCTAAAACGTATGAAGAATAGTTGCAGGACTTGGGTATGTCTAGTTTAATGAAGAGAAGGACTACAGGTGACATGATAGCATTGTTCCAATATCTAAGGAGCTGACACAAAGAAGAGAGGGTCAACCTCTTCTCCAAGGCAAGAATCAATGGATGGAACTTAATCAAGGAGAGAACCAACCTAGGACTAAGGAGAAATTTCCTCACAGAACAACTTGTGGAACAACTTGCCTCTAGAAGTTGTGGATGCCCCATCATTGGAAGTTTTTAAGACGAGATTGGACAACCATTTGTCTGAAAATGGTATAGGGTTTCCTGACTGAGCAGGGGGTTGGACTAGAAGACCTCCAAGGTCTCTTCTGTTATTCTGTTAAATCAATTGCTGCAAAATCAATAAAAAGTGCAAGGAAGCAAGGATCTTCCTCTCCTTCCCCATAAAAAGTGGATATTAATGCCCTCTGCTACACGTTCCCTGCCCGTTTTCAAACTGCTTCTGCTTCAGATATGATTACTGTAAGCCCTTTTGACAGAACCTGTTTTAAAACCTGGGCCCAATTCGCAACCTCTGCAGCACAGGGGCCCAGGAGCGGAGAGACGGACTCAGCCGAGCCACTCTGAGGCCCTTCTCTCCACAGGCAGCCCCAGATCCCGTCTGGGAAGGCGTTTGCCCCAGACCGACAAAGGCATTTCTCCGGTGCTGTGTCTCCAGCGTGGTGCATTTGCCTTGGGCAAACCACAAAGTCTCACAGTTTGGGGTTTGTTTCTCCCAATCTACAAAGAGGTGAAGATAATTATTATTTATCTGGCACATGTTTTTGCCCAGATTAATTAATTCTGTTAAATTGCCTAGAAAGCCTCCAGTCAAAAAGGAGCTGTATGACACAGGCGGGTTTGGTACTTCTGTTGCTCAGCAATTATTCTCGGCTCCCGGAACAGTAACAGGGAGGGGGATGTTTCATTTATTTATTTTATTTATCACATTTTTTATAGCATCCGTCACACACATGGTGAGTCTGGGCAGCATACAGCAATTTGTTGGGAGCGGGTCACCCAAGGTGGACTTGAAAGGAACCACTGTTTTAAACACAAAGATTTAACCCACAGAAAATATACTACTGGCAACATTTCATATTGAATATATCCACGAGCATGTGTTTAAACTTTGCTGAGAATTATCTAGGAAACCGGCTTCATAATGTGAAAGGATGCTTTGCCAATTCTCTATCTAGGGCAGGGGTCTTCAAACTTGGCCCTTTTATGACTTGTGGACTTCAACTCTCAGAATTCCTCAGCCAGCGTGCCTGGCTGAGGAATTCTGGGAGCTGAAGTCCACAAGACATAAAAGGACCAAATTTGAAGACCCCTGATCTAGAGCAATGTTTCATAAACTTGGTAACTTTAAGATGTGTGGACTTCAATTCCCAGAATTCTCTAGCCAGCACAATTGGCTGGGGAATTCTGGGAGTTGAAGTCCACTCTTCTTAAAATTGCTAAGGTTCAGAAACACTGATCTATGGTAAGAAAGAAATTTGGAAGATTCTCCACTCCAAAGTGTAGTCATCTATTTATTGAGCTGCCTAAAAA
>NW_015400622.1:0-3545 GCF_001527695.2 Protobothrops mucrosquamatus
TATCAGACTAGCTCGCAATTTCATTGTTCCCTGGGTAGAGATACAGAGATCAAGACATGAAAACTTCATTGGCATGGAAATCAAAAATATGACACCCGCAGATGTTCCATCAGTCAGCTTTAAAGCAATTAGACTGATATTGGTTCAGGAAGAGCAGCAATTGCTGCTCATTGATCAAGAGGGGGTCAGCATTTCTCCTGCAATGACAAGCTGGACATGATTATTTTTAGCAAGCAGGCTCTGAAGCAATAACAGACACTTCTGCTGGGTTATGAAGAATCAGAGCCCAGCGATGCATCTCTGCCAGCTCAAGAAAGGCTTGCATGTGGAAAGAATCAATTCCTTTACTTCCCACTTAAAACAAGAAGTCATTGGAATGGGATGGGATGGGATGGGATGGGATGGGATGGGATGTGATGGGATGGGATAGAATAGAATAGAATAGAATAGAATAGAATAGAATAGAATAGAATAGAATAGAATAGAATAAAATAGAATAGAATAGAATAGAATAGAATAGAATAGAATAGAATAGAATAGAATAGAATAGAATAGAATCTGGAAGGGACCTTGGAGGTCTTCTATTCCAATTCCCTGCTTGAACAGGAGACTCTATGTCATTTCAGACAGATGGTTCTCCAATCTCATTTTGAAAGCCTCCAGTGATGGAGCATCCACAACTTCTGAGGTTGGACACACTCGTATCTGGGGGCTGTTTATAAGGGTGGGTAGAGACATAACCATTTACACTCTTACCAACATTTTTTTTCTTTTTTCCCTTTTTCTGTTGTGATTTTCCTCTTCTCTCAGGAGCAGATGGACAGGGGGACAGGTATTTGAGCTAAACGTTGATGAAGGGATTTGAAACTGGACAAAGACTGCATGAAATTAGACAGAGAGTTGCAGGTTTTAATCTCTGCTCAAGAGTTGGGAAACCTATGCCCTTTGAGATACTGCTGAACTTCAGCTTTCAATAGCCAAGCAGCATAGTCAATGTGGAGAGATGCTGAGAATTGTCTTTCAGCAAGTACGCTCACAAATTACTGATCCCTGAACTAGAGAAACCTACTAACTTTAGAGCTGTGCTGCACTTTTTAGAGCTTGGGTATGAGTCCCAGGCCCACTTTATGCATGAAAGCCAGCTGGGTGACTTTAAACCAGACACTCTCTCAACTCAACTGACCTCATAGGGTTGTTGTTCTTGTGGAGAAAACAAGAGGAGGAATGGAGAAGGAATGAGAATTAGGTATGTTTGCTGCCCTGAGTTACCTATAAAAATAATAAAGGTGGGAAATAAATAAATATTATATTTCTCTCCACAAATGTGAGATGTCAGCATCTCAAGCATCTCATTAACTGGATCAAACGTTTTTTTCCTCAGTAGCATTCTTTTGCCTTTAACAGCTATATGACATGCTGATTTATGAAGAGAAACCACTCTTGGCAGGTAGAAACAATGATGAAAATGCTAATACTGAACCAATGCTGTGCCAAAATCTCACTTTTCCATTTCCTACAAGTTTACTATCCCTGTGAAAGAAGGTTCGTTTTTTCTATCTCATTCTCAAATAATGTTTGTGTGTGTTTCATTAAACTATCTAATGCAACAGTTGCAAATATATAACTCTGTTAAAAATCTAAATTTTAAAACTACCTTGTAACCTTCCTAGGATTGTCTAAGTATCTCAATCTGGAAAAGTCCCATAAAATGATGCCTGTTGTATAACTGAAGGTCGATTAGCCACAAATCACTGGGTAGGTGATTATACATTAAAAAGTAAGTAATCTATCCAATTGGTCAGTCACCTTTTAACTATGATAAGTGCAACTTTGCATTCTACTCATGAGTGTTTCACCTCAAATTTTCCCATATTTTCCTTTGGGAAAAAGAAAACATTGAAAACTGTACTTTTTTGTGCATCCTTTGAGTTATCATATTGACTTTTATAAAATGTTGCACTTTTCTACCCAATAACTAATTTGAAATGCAGTTATGTTAACATTTACACTTATCAAATGTATTCATTTAACTAACTTATGATCATAAGCCAAAATACAGAAAGAAAAACAAATGAAAAAGAAAACAACTGGGTTATTATTTAAAAGCCAGCTAAAAGAAAACTAAAAGACAGGGAGCAATTTGTTGTTATTGTTTTTAAAAATCCAGAGGGGAATATTTCCCTTGTGGAGCCAGAATTATCAAATTGGGTGGTACAATTTTCTCAAATGCACATTGGAGGGAGAAATATAAATTATTTATTAAAATAATTTATAAAGCACCTTTAAGTAAGGTTGCTTACTAAAGGTATATGTTAGGAAAAAGTGTAGTCAAAATGCATATCTTAAGAAAAACACACACATTGACATCCATATGAAGTTTAAGCAAGCCATTCTTTTAAGAAAAACATCTCAAGTTGATGTTAAGGGGATGAACTGAATTTATGACTGTAAAAAGGAAAAATGAAGTAAAACTAAATTAACATGTCTGCCTATCCATATTGTTCATCTCATTTTGTTTCCTTTAAAAATCATGTTCTGAATAACAGTAAGCATCACAATTTCAAAAACAAAACAAAGGATTGTAGCTTGAGCCTTATAATTAAATTTGAAAGGATGGTTTGATTCCGCATCAAATATTCAAATTGGATGCTATGCACGAAACATTTTCTTGTCTTGTTCTCCAGCATGATGCTATGTTTTTTCCAAATGGATGAATCTTTGCAGCTGCTTAGTTGGACAGTGTTTGCTTTTAGTCTTGATAATGAATTCATACAGGTTATCACTGTGTCAAGTATACATTTTGTGCACTATTAACAAGAAATTCACATGCTACTTTTTAGACGTGAAGTATATTGCTTTTAAGCATTTAAACAAGAAATTTCTAATGTCTAGAAACAGGTGAGGCAATGTCAATAAACATTTGCAGTTGAATCCAGCTCAGAAGAAAGCTGCACGTGGGTTTATTCTTAATGAAATAGTTACCAAATTGCTGTGTTGATTTGAACTGTAGGGTTTTCAATGTTTGCCAGTGCTTGGTAATGGGGTGGGAAAAATCACCTAAGACGGTTATCAGATATTCACTTTAGGAATGAATAGCTATTGTTGAAAATAGATACAATCTGGGGGCTAATGTACTTAGAGCCTACATTTTATTAAGTTTCCAGTGCTGTTCTTGCTCTGTTTAATTTTTCTTTGTAAATTTGTACTTAATCAAGTATCAATCTACAATCTACAATCTATATTTAGCTTAGTTCAGCTAGCACTGAACAACAAACAGACTTAATTCATCAGACTTCCGGTGGCAGGCGACTTCGTCGGACGCAGCTGTTTGCTGCCTCCCGCCTGATTCAGCGTAAAAGCCGTTTTGACAGCCAGCATCAGCTGTCAAACGGCTTGATACCCTTCCCCTGGGCATAAGGGGATAGGTGAGCTGCCCGGGGTAGGAGTTGAGTTCCCGAGTCGTCCCTTGTGGACGATGTAGGTTAGAACTCCTCCGGAGCCCCGAGGTTTACTCCGCGATCCAGGACGCCTTCGCTTTGGCGAAG
>NW_015400622.1:4874-6105 GCF_001527695.2 Protobothrops mucrosquamatus
ATAGACTTGAACTTGTAGAGGAGAGTCTGGAAAATGTTAAGGCTGATGTGTTGATTGCTCAATTTCGTGACATGGAGTTTGCAATTCGGATCCGGGGGTTGGCTGAGGATCCAAAGGAGAACTTAAGACAAGTAATTTCAGACGCACTCATGGATGCCCTGGCTTGTGGACAGGAAATTTATTTGGAATTAGAGCGTGTCTTTAGGGTGAATTCTTGGATTGCCCGTCAAAAAAATTTGCCAAGAGATGTGGTGGTCTATTTTACAAGAAAATCGAGACGAAATGAAATAATGCAGCTTTTTTACCAACAAAGATTTAAGATTTTAAACCAAGACATTATTCTTTTAAAAGAAATTCCAGCGAAAATACTCAGAGCGCGTCGAGACTACGCTTTTCTGACACAGGAGCTTAAGAACAGACAAATAATTTTCAGATGGGACATACCGGTGGGCATAATTGTAACTGTGGCTGGTAAATGCTACAGACTCAATTCGATTAAGAAAGCTAATGATTTCATGGCGTCTGTTCTGCAAGCAGAATGCCCACCCACATTTCAAAGGATTGACGCAGCTGAGCAATTGAATGTCGACTTCCCTTCTGCTTCCGGTGTTAAGGATATAGAAGGGAGTTTAAAAGCTGATGGAAAAGAACAAAGAGTGACGCGCGCAGCCCATAGACGCAAGGAGAAGGAAAGACAACTGACAGTCCGCCCTACAGCTGATAGTCCTACAGCTGACTGTCCATCACCTGTTATTTCTGAGCCAGTAGGTGGCGCTCGACCTAAGGTTTTTGTCAAGTCTTATGCATCAAGTATAGTCATTGGACTGAAATCTGCTAATGTTTAAGCTTACATCTTGGAACGTGGGAGGACTTAATGTTCCCCATAAAAGACGCAAGGTTTTTCATTATTTAAGACATTTTAATAATGACATTACATGTTTACAAGAGACTCATATTGTGGCTAAAGATCAAAAATTATTACTGAACTCTAAACTTGGAGATTTGTTTGTTGCATCTGCCTTAAAAAAAAGGGCTGGGGTTGCAATATATATTAAAAGACACCTCTCACCTATTTTAAAAGAAGCTGATAAAGAAGGAAGATTCTTATTTGTGGAAATAAATTTAAATGGAAGAAAGTGTTTAATAGTAGGGGTTTATGCCCCTAATCAACTTTCATCTCAAAAACAATTTTACAGACAACTACATCAGAAAATTGTGGCTATGGATTATA
>NW_015400623.1:0-6103 GCF_001527695.2 Protobothrops mucrosquamatus
ATGTCCCAGTGCCAACAAAAGCCTTTATAACCATTGACTCTGTAGCCCTAGGCAACACCGCTCTTGCCCTGTTGTTAACATCACTAGACTAGAAATAGGATGTGAACAACATCTTATCTAGATAAGGGTTGACAGAAGACAGACTTCATGAAATGTAGGAAATTTAAAATAAACACTTTGGATTACTAGCTTCCCAGACTACGAGTCCAAAGTCTTGTAATATAGCTTTATGATTGCTGGGAACAGTGGTAACAAAAAGATTTGCTTTACCTTCAGAGATCCCAGGTTCAGTATATGATATTTTTAGTAGAAAGGATAAGTACCAGTAAATGAAAAATACCGTTGTCAGTGACACCGGAGAACTGCTTCTAACTGAGCTCTCAAATCTCCTTCCAAGAATGCCAGTTTTGTTTCTATATTAATGATTTCCCAAAAACTATTAAGAAGCCTATTGTTTAAAAATAGGGTGCTTCTGTATAATTTAATTAGGTTTTTTTCTTTTGCTTTCAGAATATTTTAAAGCTTTCATCATTGTTCCATTCTATTTCCTGCTGTTTTTTGTGTTTCAATATATAATATTAATTTTTAAACTTGAAAGTTGTATTGAAGCATTAGTGAGGCTGAAGCTATCTCTATTACTATGATCCTGGAATTTGTACCTATTTTTATGGATCAACGACTGTTCTCTAAATGGCCTGATGGTGGTTTATTCTAAAAAAAATGTCAGGGTCGAAAGAAAAGTGTATGTGCGCGTATCACATAGATTAAAATTTTATATTTGCCTAATAGACTTCGCATGCAATGGGGCAAACTATTGTGATCTATCTTATTTCATAAATGACAGTGTTATGCAAATGACAAATACCCATGGTATTTATTTCATTTACATAATACTGATTCAGTGGACAATATGGTAATGGATACCTTCTTCCATTCTCCCATTAAAATGATGTTTTAGCACATGTATGTTCGTGAACAAAAATAACTTCCTCACTGTTGGTATTTTAGATGTTTTCAGCTCAGGAAAACTTTAATACCTACCACTTTTAAGGGAAATTAACATAATCTACAATGATGATGATGGTATCCATTCAGTCATGTCCAATTCTGAGCAATTCTATGGGCCAGGTCTCTTTCACATCTTCCAATCTTGCACTACTTCTTTGAGTTGTTCTGTGCTCTGGCTGGTGTCATCTGGTGTCCAGCTACTGTGTTCTTTGATAGCCTGGTTCCTTTTACTGCTAACTCTTCCAAGCATAATTGCTTTCTTCAATGAATTCCCCTGAGTGATAAGGCCAAAATAAGTTTTGTTATTTTGCCTTCTAGTGACAAGTTTCATGTTATACTCTCCAGTACTTGCTTATTAGTCACCTTTGCTGCCCAAGGTATACACAGGAGCCTTCTCCAGCATCACAACTCAAACAAGTCGATTTTCTTCTTGCCTTGTTTGTGCTTTTTTAAGGTCCAACTTTCACAACAATAGGTAGCTATGGGGAATACAATAGAGCAGGGGTGTCAGACTCTCAACGTTATATGATGTGTCGCGATGTATCACAACTTTTTTTCCATTGCCGGCAGTGGGTTGGGTGCGGTTTCGGCATGACAGATCCGACCTGTGGGCTGGCAGTTTGACACCCCTGCAATAGAGTGAACTAACCTGCATTTGATTAACAGGCTGATATCCTTGATTTACCATATTATGTTCCTCGTTCCTGTGCGACAATTGCAATCTCATGTTTTATTTCTGGTCTTCATTCACTGCTTTGAGTGATCTGTCATCCTAGGAAATATTTCCATGCATTCTATCTCTGATTCTAACTATCAGAAAGGTTAATACTATCTAATAATTTAGGCTAAAATTAGTTCAGAGTGTTTATTACTGAGCATCATCTTAATATTTTGTGTGAACAGTTAGCAGTAGTAGGGCTTATTTCTTTGTGCACATAATGAAAATATAGCACTTGTGTTTTGAAAACCCAGGTTTAATGCTTTGTGTGAACTCAGCTGTAATATTTTCATAGTGAAGGAAGCATGAAGAAGGCTTTACCTATGAACTGGAATTATTCTATAGGCTTGTAGCTGACTTATGTACATTGATATAATTAATAGTCCTGTGAAGTGCTTTGTAGAGCACGGGAACATAAATATGTCTGTGACTCTTTAAACCAGGCCTGATCTTTTTTCTGGATCATAAGGGCTGCTTTAATGAATTGCTCCATCTGCACTCCCATATGCTTTGAAGTCATCTGTCTTCAGACCCAAAGTGCTGCGCAACTATAATGATTACCCCTGCATGGCTATCCTGCTGGCATAGTGGTTAGAAAGCAGTATTGCTGGCTAATTCTGCCCACAGCAAGGAGTTCAGTCTTGAGGGGCTCAAGGTTGACTCAGCCTTCCATCTTTCCAAGGTCGGTAAAGTGAACATCCAGATTGTTGTGGGCAACATGCTGATGTTGTAAACCAGTGGTTCTCAACCTGTGGGTCGGGACCCCATTTGGGGTCGATCGACCATTTCACGGGGGTCGCCAAGCAAGGCTGTCCGCCATTTTTTTGTCCGCCATTTTTTTCCCCTTTTCCGGTGGGTGCCTTACCTCCCTTGGGCTGGGCCAGCTGGTGGTCGGCCTGCTCCATCTCTGCCGCTTGCCAGCTACGCCTCAGCCGGCGCAGAGGGCGGAATCACACATGCACGGCGCTCCTGGGAAGGGAAAGTCCTCGACGTACGACCGGTTGGGTAGTCCTCGACTTACAACCGGTTTAGTCCTCGACTTACAACCGGTTTAGTCCTCGACTTACGACCGGTTTAGTCCTCGACTTACGGCCGGTTGGGGTCGCGGCATTAAAAAGGTTGAGAACCACTGTTGTAAACTGTGAATGAAGTGAGTGCTGGAAAGCACTATGAGGCAGTATGTAAGTCTATGTGCTATTGCTATTGCTATTGAGATAACGTACATAGAACCAGTGCTCATAAACAGAGAATGGCATTGATAGAACTTAGGTTTCTTGTTAACTTTTTAATTATGACTCCCATTTACATACTAGAAATATAATACTATAATAATACATAATAATAATTAGGATCACAGTTTGGTCAAAATTTCTTGGTAATAACGGTTTTAAAATGAATTGAAAATGCTTATGTTCTTGAACTGTTTAAATTAGATTACAGTTAGCATATTAAATATCCTTTTCTTGGTGGTTTCCTTTGAAGGAATGGAAAGGAGGTAATTTTTGCTGAGTTTTCTTTCTCTAAAGCCTGAAGGCTTTTTGAAAAGCTGTTGGATCTCTGATCTGTAACTATTTGGAAGATGACATAAGAGATAGCTACAAGACATCTTTGAATTCTAGAGATGCTCATTTTGTAAAAGATTCAACTTATGTTATGTGCATTTGCTTCCTGGTATTTGATGGGCAATTTATGGAATCTTATTTGGTGTATGGATAAAGCAGCAGGCTAGAAACAGGGAGACCATGAATGGGTGACTTTGGGCTAATCATTCTCTCATAACCCTAGGAAGGAGGTTTTGGCAAACTACTTCTGATATTTTGCCAAGAATACTGCAGGGACTTGGCCAAGCAATCTCCAGGAGTCGACACTGACTTAAAGGCACCAAAAAAACAATGGGGGGGGAAATATTCCATACAGATCATGAAGTAAATGCGAAGGAATGTGCCTATTTATTAATTTGCATATTATTGCCATAAATCAGTTTATCGAGATTTAATGGAAGTTTCATTTAACACTACACTTCTATATAACTATAATATGTAGCAGTATGTGAAAGTTGAATTTATCTTTAGGATATTATTCTGATTAGAACTTTATAATCAGAGAAGCAGATGTGCTAAATTTCTTCTATTCTTGCCATCATATTTGCATATTTCCTTTTGCAATTATATGACCTTATCATTAAAAAATTAGAGGACCCCCAAAATTGTTAAAGAACATGCTTTGCACAAGAAAAAATAATAATGACAACTTTGGTTATTTTTGAAGAGCCCTGGTAATATAATTTTTGATATAGCCCTGCTAATATAGTGTAAAATAGATATTTTGCCTAGGAAAGCAATACATAAAAAACCGGAAACCAATGTGATATATCTAATATAATATTAAAGTAAGATTTGGAAAATCCAAGTTTAAATATCCACACAATCACAATACTCAATGAGAAAAGCATACAGTATAATAAAAAATGCACTAATACTTTTGATTAAGGTGCTAGAGTGAGAACAGGCAAGTTCAGAGAGCACCAAGGATTCCTCATGTTAACCCTGAGCTATAAATATTTTCCTTTATTTAAACCATTATTTTCAACAATTGATGCTCTAACCTTAATCTGCATCTCACAAGTTTTTAATCTCAAAATTGCATTGGAACTCTTCTAAACTTGGTTTCTAAAATTTCCACCTGTATATAGTTTAGAAAGAGCCTAGCTGGAAACAATATAGCAACTGAGAAAGGAATTTTGCTGGGATACATTCTCAACGTTTTATATAGAAGAATCTTAGTATGACTGAAAAGCTTTTTTGAGCCTATGCATTCCATGACTCTTGAAAGGCAATACCTAAATATTTGAAAACCCACACATGGTTAATTTCCTGATCTTTTGTTACTCTGAAACTTTCTGAATGTTTTAGCAAACATTTTGGTCTGCTAGAAGTTTGGACAAGGTGATTTTTATTGCAGTAAGACACAGAGCTTTTGAGGGTGATCTGGATCCTTGAGATAATGACTGCATCATCTGCACAAAGCAGAAAAGGAGCATCCATATCTGCTATTCCAAGTGGATGGAAGTTTGGATCTCAGAATTCTTTGCTAATTAGTTGATGCATATAAGGTAAATAGAGAGGGAACTAAAATACATTCCTGCCTGACTCCCCTGTATAAAGAGAATGTGTCTGAAATTAGACCTTGTGGATCAAATCTTATTCTGATCTTAGAATTTTGATATAACTTCCAGATTAGGAACTATAGCCTCAAGTGAATGTCCAACTGTCTTCTTAGTTGAATGTTTTATAAAAATTAAATTCTGCTTTGATTATCAACTTGCAAAAAAATAGCACACTTAGCAATAGTCTCACTAAAATCACATATTGATGACAGTAGGGTTTTCCTCCCAACTTTTGTAAATTAAAATGAAAAATATATTTATTTCAGCATCTAAAAATGAAAAATGCAATGGATGCATTTGACAGCCCACCCCTTCATAAGGTGAAGAAATTTTTCCTCATTGAAACGAGCCAAAGTTGTCTTCAGTTTTGACATTTGTTTTGTTTTCCAAAGATCTTTGTGAGTATTATTGAAGGTTGACCAGCTGTCCATGTGGAGACCAAGTGCTAAAAATCTAGTTTGGCTGACTGCATGCTGTTTTGTTACATTGGAAACCTCAAGACAATAACACACCTATGTGCATGCATTAGTGTGTGTGTATGTATGTGTGTTTTTAAAGGGATGTGACTCAGGTCTGAGTATATTCATGGTACATTCACACAGGAATGCAACAGTATAAAATGTAAGCTCCTTGGTTTTTGCCCTTTTAGACCTTCCCTTCAACTTTCTCCCTGTGCACCATAGAAACCTGCCCTCATTAAAAGAACATTCTGCACTACAGGAGAAGAGTTAAAACAATGGGTTTCATAGTTCAAAGCCAAATCTGGTTTTATGGCACAATGTGTGGTTGAATTTTTACTGGATTCTCTATTTCTTCATTCATCACTGTGTTGTCTTTGCTTATACTATTTATATACTAATATTCAGTAAAGACTATGGGTGCTAGTGAACTAATCCAACAAGTGCATTGTTACATGTAATTATATGCTTAAGTGTTACTAAAATTAATGGCAATGAAATATATTTAAATCAGAGATGAAATTGAAGCCTGTATTTGCTACATCTCGCTCCCCATTTTCTCATTTATAATTTTCATCTTGTTTAAGAGTTCCAGGGTGGCCTCACTAGAAAACTGCTGACAAATATTTGTGGTATGTGTGTGGTATCTGGAAGAACAGAAGTTACTAATTTGTAAAATTAACACTATACTTCTTTGTAAGCATTATTACAGCTTCAACAATACATTCAGATCACGTCTGTGACTGTCAGCCC
>NW_015400624.1:0-1041 GCF_001527695.2 Protobothrops mucrosquamatus
AGAAGGTTTTATTCCACTGACAATACTGGCTGCATATGATTTCACAAAGACCTTAGGTCGAGCGCCACCTACTGGCTGCGAAGTAGCCGGTACTTGACAATCAGCTGCAGGGCTATCAGCTGCCGGGCGGGCTGTCATCTGTCTTTCCTTTTCCTTACGTCTATGAGCTGCGCGCGTGATTCTTTGTTCCTTCCCATTAACTTTTGGGCTTTCCTCTAAGTCCTGAACAGAAGCAGAAGGAAAATCCACAATCATCTGCTCAGCCACATCAATCCTCTGGGGTGTAGGTGGGCATTCTGATTGTAAAACAGACGCCATAAAATCTTTAGCTTTGTTGATCGAGTTGAGTCTGTAGATGGACCATTTCTGGCTTTTTTGCCTTCATCAGTTAGCCATACCCTTTATGGGATTCGAACCTGGAAAGTTATACATACTAGGCAGTGATTTAGTCACTGAGCCACAGGTTCTCTTCCCCACACTGGAGTAATTCTCAGTTCATTTTTGCTGTGTGAAAGAAGTATGTAAAAATATTTACCTTTGGTCACCAACAGAATCATTGCATCCAATTTATATTACAGGTAATCCACGACTTAACGACCACAATTGAGCCCAAAATGTATATTGCTAAGTGAAACATTTGCTAAGTGAGTTTTGCCCCTTTCTTGCCACTGTTGTTAAGTGAATCATTGCAATTGTTAAGTTAGTAACACAGTTGTTAAGTGAATCTGGCTTTCCCATTGACTTTGCTTGTCAGAAGGTTGCAGAAGCTGATCACTTGACCTTGGGACACTGCAACCATCATAAATATGAGTCAGTTGCCAAGCATCTGAATTTTGATCATTTGACCATGGGGATGCTGCAATGGTCATAAGTGTGAAAAACTGTCATAAGTCACTTTTTTCATTGCCGTTGTAACTTTGAATGGTGACTAAATGAACTGTTGCTAGTCAAGGACTACCTGTACTTAATAATAAAATAGAGAATAAAATATAAAGACTATATATTATTTCTCCTATCATTCATATAGGTCAGCAGAAGGAC
>NW_015400624.1:4711-6100 GCF_001527695.2 Protobothrops mucrosquamatus
TATATTAATATTTGTTTTTTTAATTTTCCTCTGTTTGAAATTTTACAGTAATTAGAATTTTGTATTCTATTATTTTGCATATTTTAATTTTAGTTTTAGATGGCTTAGTTTTGCTGAACTTTCTGAATTAAACCTCAATTTCTGCTTCTGTGCAAATAATAGTTCTAAATGAGCATTCCCTTAGAAAAAAGTCTCTAATATTGAATATAATAGTCATTCTTAAGTTCACTAGTCAAGATTCAAAAGACTTCCCTCTTTAGAAAACTTGCATTGGAAATAATGAAGCAATAGGCAACTAGGAATATGTTGGCGATGTGCATTTTGCTGTATGAGTTCATGGTGACCTAACCCTAACCCTAAGTGGAATTTTCCTCCAATGGGATTTTCCATGTATTTTACCAAGAAACATAAATAGGGCAGCCTAGAAAATCAATGCCCTCCCAACCATAACCAACCATTTGGTCATTATGCTTACAGATAGTTATGTTGATACATGCCAGACTTCCAACACTAGATATTCCAAGTCCCCCAAACTATAGAATACACAGGTATTCTTTGAAAGTAAAAAGGCTAGGTAGTTGAATCCAGCATGTTGAAAGCATGTTCATCTGCTGAGAAAAGCAAACTTCTTTATTTCTGATCACAGACAAATGTTACAAATTTACAAAAAGTGAATAAATTCTAAGGCAATATGTTGAATAATCTGTTGTTATGCTTTTAAAGCAAGTTGGCTACTCTTAAGATTTCTGTAATAATGTAGCAGATTGGTATTACCTAATACAGTGGCTCCCAACCTTTTCTATACCCCGCACCCCTAGAACGCTTCTGATATATTCTCGCACCCCTTACGAAAGTCCGAAAAAAATGGCAACAAATTATGCATATACACTATAATTTTGAAAACCCAAGTTTTTGCACCCCCTGGAATATCGTCTCACACCTCCAGGGGGTGCGAGCACCTCAGGTTGGGAACCCCTGACCTAATATAGGATGCCTTGAAATAAGCAATAGAGTAGATGTCAAAGAAGAACCTTTATTGTAGCTTTAAATTGGCATTTTATGACTAGCGGTTTCCATTATGTTGCCATTTTATAAGAATATATACAACATGCTCTCAAAATCCCCAGTGTGCCCACCGATCTAAAGGAGTTACCTATTAGTCAGTTAATTATTGTGAGCAATAAATCTGCTTTCTGTGCCACTAACATTACTACACTGTAGGGAATCTCAGATATCTTTTGTAATATGTTGTGTTGGTCTGTTATTTGAAAAAGAGAAAATCTTTGAGGCTTTTCTCCTTGGACCAAGGCACATTCTAAATTAGTTCTTTGAGTCCCAGCTATTGCTTGCAGTGCCATAATTATAAAATATGCCCCTGCCTTTCAATAA
>NW_015400625.1:0-1065 GCF_001527695.2 Protobothrops mucrosquamatus
TTGCGGACCCGATCCGAGGGGGCCAAAGTTTCGCCCCCTATAGTCAGCGATGGAATCAGCTGGCTATGCCGAGGCGCTGGTAGCCACAGCCACTCGGTCTTGGACGGGTTGAGTCTGAGTTTGTTCCTCCCCATCCAGACCCTCACGGCCTCCAGGCACCGGGCCATCACGTCAAGGGCATCGTTGGGGTGGCCCGGGGATGGGTTGTAAGTAACTTTTGGGGGGTTCAAATGATTGTTAAGTGACTGGTCATTAAGCAAAGTCTACTTGTATTGGATAGTTTACAGGCAGCAGCCATTAATACAGTGCATGAAAATAAATACGATTGGACATACTTGGAAAGCTTGCAGCATATACAAGCATCATAATGGCAGGGAAGCCTTTTTCACAGCCTGTGTCTGTTTCTTCTTCTATAAGAGCAGCTTACAAAACACCGCCCGAGGCATTTGGGTAGACATATTTTAGTGTTGATCTGAAATGCCAACTCTTGTTTTTCTGAATCCTCTTTTGTGATTGCCTTTCTTTTTGTCTCCAGTGTTACCTAGTCTAATTGACAGACTGGGAGATTCAAAAGACTCCGTACGAGAGCAGGATCAGGCCCTGCTGTTAAAAATCATGGAGCAAGCTGCTAGTCCCCAGGTGAGTTCTTGGAAATGTACAGCAGTCAGGGAAACCTATGGTACCTCTTCCAAGAAAACCTTTCACAAGAGGGTTCAATTCGTATTGGACATTTTTATTATGCCTAATAAACTCTATTGTTCAAATAGGATGGGTGCTGTGTATCTATCAAAAGCATACAGGTCGAAGAAGTACTGTAGCAGCAAAATTGTCCTCAGTACTTTGGGAAGCCAGCAGAATAGTAGCAAGATTTATATAAGTGCAGAAAATATCCTTAATTGAAGTGACCAAGAACATAATCTAGAATCTTTTTAATGATGTGATAAAGCTGGAGCATATAGCTAACCTGTGTGTTTGTTCAGAGTATTTGTGCTCCTTTTTTTAAATCAAAGTAAACCGGAATTGAAGCATACTTTTTGTAGGTACCAAAACAGGCACAGAGGAATG
>NW_015400625.1:3049-6099 GCF_001527695.2 Protobothrops mucrosquamatus
ACAGGCTCAAGGTTGACCCATCCTTCCATCCTTCCGAGGTCGGTAAAATGAGGAGCCAGATTGTTGGGGGCAATATGCTGACTCTGTAGACCTCTTAGAGAGGGCTGTAAAGCACTGTGAAGCAGTATATAAGTCTAAGTGCAATTGCTATTTGCATTTTATTTTATTTCAAAGCTTTACCACACCGCATTCATGTGGCAGGGAAAGTTTTAACTTTTTTTTTATTGATAGCAGGTGCCTATACATTTTAAAATATGTGTCATTATCTTTAAGCAGTAACTCTTTATGGAAGCTCTTTTTTCTGGGACTCACATGACTACTGCTCCACAATTCCAGGAAAACATGCAATCAATTTAAGACATGTTGACAGATATTATGCAAAATCGTAAGGTTGAATGACCTCAGGGGCCATTTGAAACAGGGTCATATATAATTTTGGAGTGTCTGTTGTAACTTTGAACATTGGTTAAGTCAACTATCGTATCTCAAGGACTACCTGTATTGCACTGAAATAGTAAGCTTAAGTTAATCCCCTTTTTTTAGTAGGAGATCAGCTTTTCTGCTCAAACTGTGTACACTTTCAAAAGGATGCTGAGACATTTGCAATGCATGTTTTGACTGCTGCAGCTGATTCATAGATTGAAAACTGCTTTGTATGAAAGCTTATGTGTGAATAGACAATATAAAGAATGGTTGAATTTGTTGGCTCTCTTCTTCCATCCTATTTACTAATCCTATGCTTTAATGAACCAATAATTAAAACTGTTGCTAATGTGACAAAATAATGTTTTTTCAGCCTGATGTTGAAGCCTGAAAAAATCCCTGCCTGCTTTAAGGAATAGCAGGAGGTTATATGAATAGCAGAGAGGTTATGTGGACACTCTATGTATAAATATTTCTTCTAAATCATTTTTAAATCAGCTACTGTCCTAACAAATACTGGAGAGCAACTGTTATAGAGTGTAAAGAGGAAGGTTTCCATTGTTTTACAGGTATTTTTCTCTTGTTTCTTGGTATGGTGTAACTAGTCTTTCCCAAAAATGTAGACATTTCCTAATTATTCCTCATCTTAATCCTTTTGAGCCTGACTTACTTTAAACCATGTTCTTTGCAAAAATCTTGTTATTCTCCTGATCAGGCCAAGATAGAATTGTACCAGTTCCGATCCATATATAATTAGAAATGAACCTAATTATTAATGGATATGAACTAGTCTAAAAATAGCTCAGTCAATTTAATAATTGGAGTTTACTGAAAGGGGTAGATAATTCATATCTTATCAGAGCATAATCTATCTTTCACTAATTGCTGTAAAGCCACAGTGAATCAGCACTGTCTTGTTAATTGCAATATATCCATCATTTTGGGAACCTAGTGTTCCACAGTTTCATCTGGAACACTTCACACTGCTTCTGGATTTGTGGATTTAATCTTTGAAACTGCCAGACAGGCTTGGGGTGGTATAATTTGGGAGGAAATTTGGTTTAGTCTGAAAAGATAGCAGTATTCTTATTTCTAGTTGAAACGAAGTAGAAAAGACCATTGATTTTTAGATTGGTTTGCTTTTGAATAATTGTTTGGGGTTTTCTTTGAGGTTTTTTTCTTTGTTCTTTTAAATGATTTACCCCTTAAAGGATTATCTAGTATTAAAACTTTGCTTTCAATATTTAAATGATATTTAATGTATTTCAGACCTTTACTGTATTATTCCAAATCCTAATTTTTATCATGATTTTTCACCTTCTGCTTTCTTTCTTCGTATAATAATTGTGCTGTAAGAAAAAAAATGCAGTTATCTTCATTCACTACTCCTAGAATGGATGCCAGGATTTAAATATTGTAAGCAAGTGTGCCAATGCCTTTGAGTTTCTAATTTCTTTCTGCAAAGAGTTTCCATGTTGCTCAGATAATTCATTTGAGTAGAAAGCTTAATATAGGACTAAAAAGTAAATGCCGCATCATAAACTTTATTATGTGTCATGAAAACCACTGTTAAGAAAATCCAGCCAAGTATAACCTTGGCCATGTTTTTGTATATTGATCTGGCTCTTAGCGGGTGTGCCTAAGTTCTCTTTAGGGGCCATCATGTATTTTATTATTGAATTTTAATTGTATAAAATGAGGTAATTGGGATGCCTCTTTTATACTGTTCTATATTATTGTATCCTACCCAGAAATTTGGAATTGGGCATTGTAAAAAAGCTTTTGATAAGTACACCAATGAATATTCCCCCTAAATCCATAGAATCAGTGTTTTGCTTCTGGGACTTACTTTATTGATATTTAAACAATAAAAAATAAACTTGCGTGCCTGTTTTAATTAAATACATTTTTTTATTTTTCTCTGAATCTGCCATGAAATCTATGATGATTAACCAAACATCAAGTATTGAATGATTTTATTAAAGACATAGTTTCCTGTTTATGTGCGATAACTCAAAATTTATTTAGAACTGCTTTGTCCAGCTTGGTACTTTCTATATGTACTGAGTATTGGCCAAGATGGCAGAGAACTTTAGAAACTGTAGCCCAAACCAATCAGGAAGACACCAAGTTGAAAGAAACTGATTTAGAATAATATTTGAAATTACTATCTTTTTTCCTCCAATTTTCCTGCAGGAAAGAACACCAGGTGCCTCGTGTTCTTGCTGTAAGGCAGAGGTGTCAAACTCAATTTCATTGAGGGCCACATCAGCATTGTGGTTGCCCTCGGAGGGGCGGGGGGGGGATGCCGGGATGGGTGTGGCCTACTGGGTGGGTGTGGCTGGAGTGGGTGTGGCCTACTGGATGGGCGTGGCCAGCTCAACATCACTCGCTTCAGGGGTGCCTGGGCAGGACTGGGACAGATCTGAGGGCCTATGGCAGAGGAGGATGGGACTGGGGGGAGTGCCGAGACATGGTCCCTCCCTCCCTTCCTCTGTTCCTTCCTTCCTCCCTCCCACTCTCCATTCCTTCCTCCCTCTGTTCCTTCCTTCCTCCCTTCCTTCCTTCTTCCCTCCCACCCTCCATTCCTTCCTCCCTGTTCCTTCCTTCTTTCCTTCCTTCCTCCC
>NW_015400626.1:0-2460 GCF_001527695.2 Protobothrops mucrosquamatus
CCACCTCATTCTCTGTCGTCCCCTTCTTCTATTGCCCTCAATCTTTCCCAGCATCAGGCTCTTCTCCAGGGAGTCCTTCCTTCTCATTAGGTGGCCAAAGGACTTGAGTTTTAACTTCAGGATCTGGCCTTCTAAAGAGCAGTCGGGGTTGATCTCCTCTAGGACTGACCGGTTTGATCGCCTTGCAGTCCAGGGGACTCGCAGGAGTCTTCTCCAGCACCAGAGTTCAAAGCTAGCCCAAGGAAAAGCACAAAACACGAGGACAGAAATCCACAGGCTTATCACAGTCAACCTTTCCAATAAAGAAAATAATTGCTGATTAGAGAGCAACTGTAATGTATTGTATGTATTTTCTCAGATGATATAATTGTTGTTGTTAGTTGCGAAGTCGTGTCTGACCCATCGCGACCCCATGGACAACGTTCCTCCAGACCTTCCTGTCCTCTACCATCTTCTGGAGTCCACTGAAGCTCACGCCTCCTGCTTCAGGGACTCCATCCAGCCACCTCCTTCTCTGTCGTCCCCTTCTTCTATTGCCCTCGATCTTTGATGCCACGGGTTGAGAATATTCTACTAATATTCTTGTTGTTTTGCTCACATTGCTACAATTCCTACTATTGATTGTATCATTTTAGTACAAAGCTAATTGTGCAGTTGTGTAATACTTGTATCATCCCCCGCAGCGGATAAGGTGATTGAAGCCATCGATAAGAGACATTTCGCTCATTTAAAAAAAAAGAATCCAAGGTCCAAATAAAAATGTTTTTGTTTCTACTTTATAGATAAATACACACATGTTTCCCCAGTGAGAATGTCAATGTCTTCGTTTCCAAATGTGCAAAAAAAAAAAGCTTTAAGTTTTGATCAGTGCAAAAAGAGCTTTAATTAATGGGGAAAACTTAGCAAAGAACTTAGCCAACTTCTTTTGGGCATCATATATTTTTGTGGGGGAAAAGAGACAAATCTGTACGAGACTCAAACACAAAGCTGAGGTTTAAATTCTTGCTCCAGTAAAGCTGGTGGCAGAGTTTTCCTAGCGATATTGGACAGGCCGCGAAGTCATCTGTGCTTTTGGCTAACATCCGACCACAGCTGGAATACGTTCCTTTTGAAAATGATTTCAGATTGATGTGGGCTTTGCATCCATCTTTACTGCTTGTGCGTTTAAGAGAATCTTTGGGTTAAAAGGAAAGAAGAAGGGGGAAAAATGTGGTCCAAGGCTCTGGGTTGTAAGTTGTTTTCTTTCTAACTTCCAGTTCCTCAAAGGAATGCATCTGAAAAACAAACCAAGGATTGCAATTAGCAACTGCCATTTAAACCTTCCTGCCTTCCATAGTCTTCAGGGCTCAACAATGTTGAATTGCGTTGAGCCACTGATTAGGCCTCTGAAGATGTTTTTTAAAAAATTGTGAAACCAAGCCACTGTACTTCAGTCATTTTGGTCTCAAAATGTTGGCATTGGGCTCTTTTTTTTTTTTTTTGAGGGGGTGGGGAATAATGGAAGGATGAGTTGTAGACCCAACCCCTTGCAATCTTAGTCCATCTCGGTCTTTGAAGGTATCCCAATTTTGCACTGCGAGAACTTGATTAGGTAAGTGGTCCAAAATGGATATGAAACAACTCAAAGTGACAAATTACCTATTTTCTGGAGGGAGAAATAATAATTGTTCTCCATTATTAGTGAACAAGCTACCAGGGTTTTCAGGGCCCTTTAAAAATCTTTTTCTTCTCCTTGTGGCACAACTGTAGTCACTTTCCATCTCTAGCTTTGCAGGGTTTTTTTAATCCCTGTAAAAGCTAACAAAGAGCTGCCTACTATAGGAAATTTCTCTGCTAAATCAGCCAAAGTTGAATAGTTGGCCCTGTCCTGTTGGGTTGAGGTTCATATCCTGACTCATCCATGAAGCCGGCAAAGAAATATCGGGCAAGTAATTGTAACTTAACAATGGACGAAGTCAAACTTCCTTAGAAGCTGTCAGTTTTTCTGGTGGCTTTAGGGATGTGTCCTGGCTAGCGTCTTCTTCCAGATCTGTTTTCAGGAGGGAGAGCTACTTATTACACTCCCCTGCTTTCCCTGGAAAGTTAGGGCATGTTGTTGTTGTTGTTAATTGCGAAGTCGTGTCCGACCCATCGTGACCCCATGGACAACATTCCTCCAGGCCTTCCTGTCCTCTACCATCTTCTGGAGTCCATTGAAGCTCACGCCTACTGCTTCAGGGACTCCATCCAGCCACCTCATTCTCTGTCGTCCCCTTCTTCTCTTGCCCTCAGTCTTTCCCAGCATCAGGCTCTTCTCCAGTGAGTCCTTCCTTCTCATTAGGTGGCCAAAGTACTTGAGTTTCAACTTCAGGATCTGGCCTTCTAAAGAGCAGTCAGGGTTGATCTCCTCTAGGACTGACCGGTTTGATCGCCTTGCAGTCCAGGGGACTCGCAGGAGTCTTCTCCAGCACCAGAGTTCAA
>NW_015400626.1:4499-6099 GCF_001527695.2 Protobothrops mucrosquamatus
TCTCTCTCTCTCTCTCTCTCTCTCTCTCTCTCTCTCTCTCTCTCTCTCTCTCTCTCTCTCTCTCTCTCTCCCGCCTCCATAGCACACCTGTTCCTTCAGAGTTTTCCTTTGAAGCCTTTTCTTCTTCTTCTTCTTCTTCTTCTTCTTCTTCTTCTTCTTCTTCTTCTTCTTCTTCTTCTTCTTCTTCTTCTTCTTCTTCTTCTTCTTCTTCTTCTTCTTCTTCTTCTTCCTTCCTTCTCCTCCCATCCTCCTCCTCCTTTTCTCCTCCTCCTCCTCTTCTTCATCCTTCCTCCTCCTCCCATCCTCCTCCTCTTTTCTCCTCCTCCTCCTCTTCTTCTTCCTCTTCTTCCTCCTCCTCCTCTCCTCCTCCTCCTCCTCCTTCTTCTCCATCTCCATTTTCTCCTCCTCTTCTTCTTCTTTCCTCCTTCTGCTCCTCCTCCTCTTCTAAAAAAATAAAGGGACAGCTGTGAATGAGTGGAAGACCAAAAGAACCCAAAGGCACAATCCACAAGGACTTAAGTTTGTTGACTTCATTTATCCAATGGATGGTGTCCGTCAGAAATGGCTCTTTGACAGAACTGGTTTCTAAAAGAAAGTCAGCAGAAAGGGAAACTGGGCTTCCAGAATCATTAGCGAGTGGTCGCAGAGGCTTTGTGGCATCGCTTTCCTAAACAGTATTAGGGAGAGGTGGATTCTGTAGTCGAAAAAGTTCTAATTACCAGTCCTTTTTGTCTCTAATGTGCAAAATTAGTTAATTGGGTTGATTTCGGTGTTTCTGCCATGTAAGAGTGGAATTTGGAGCTACCAAATATAGACTGCAAAACCTCGGATGGCCACTAGAGGGCAGGAATGGGATTTCTGCATTTTGTTGTGGCCATCTAGGGGTCATCTGGAGTTCTGCAGATTTTGTAGCTGTAGGGCAGGGGTAGGCAACCTTGGCTCTTTTATGACTGGTGGACTTCAACTCCCAGAATTCCTGAGCCAGCCACGCTGAGGGGAAAGGGAGAGGTTTCCAAGCTGAGCCATGCCGGCTCAGGAATTGTGGGAGTTGAAGTCCACGAGTCATAAAAGAGCCAAGGTTGCCTACCCCTACTCTAGGAGTTTATTGGATGCTGTGCATGACTCTCCCTTTTTGGGGATAAGGGTAAATTAAATTTTAATTAGCCTCTTTTAGCCCCCCACCCCCATGATTCAGCTAGTTTACCATAGAAATAAGGCCTCCGTGTCTGTATGTATCTCTCCAACATTAGAAGTATAGAATTTCATCATCAACTTTCTTATTGTACAATTAAAAAATTGAGTTAGACAATTTAACAGTAGGGAACAATACGACTTTTAAGGAATCCAAATTTTCTTAAGCAATTCCACCAAGATATTTCTCCACGACAACAACAAAAAAAAGGGGGGGGGGGCAATCTTTGCCTTATTTGCATTTGCCCTAAGACAATATTTGCAAGAGGTTAAAAAGAAGATATCCCTCAGGATCACTCAAACAGTGAATGCAAAGAACAGTGCAAATAAATTGTTTAAACCATGTGCGTTTTTTTAACCTAACATGTTTTGAAACAAGCAGCCATAATCTCACATATATAAATGTAAG
>NW_015400627.1:0-2796 GCF_001527695.2 Protobothrops mucrosquamatus
CCACTGGTTAATTGTTCTCACTGTCAGGAAGTTTCTCCTTAGTTCTAGATTGCTTCTCTCCTTGATTAGTTTCCACCCGTTGCTTCTTGTCCTGCCTTCAGGCGCTTTGGAGAATAGCTTGACTCCCTCTTCTTTATGGCAACCCCTGAGATATTGGAACACTGCTATCATGTCCCCCCTCGTCCTTCTCTTCATTAAATTTGACATAAACAATTTGACATAAACAATCAAGAGACAGAAAGAGTCTCTTGCATCTTTCTTGTTTTGCTTGTTCAGCTTCAAAAACTGAATTCAGGGAAGGTGGGCGTCGAATCACTAACAGAGTCCACCTTAATGAACTCGCCGTGAACACAGGTTGGAAATTCTTTCCACTATTTTCAAGACTCTGTGTTTATCCCAGACAAGTGTTACGTATTATACCACACTGAAATTTCTGCAATTCTTGCTTTCTTGATCTTTCCCAGTTATGAAGGTCTGGACAGTGAGGAGGAATGTTCTTGCCTTCCTAAAATCCTCATGTGGACATTAACATTTTAGCCAAGCTGCCTTTTGAAGGGTTCTGTGTTCAAAATATCCCCTACCTACAAAATTTGGAACATCTTACCAGTCTTCCTTATCTCTGGCACTTTCCCTTTGCTCTCCTCAACCACATCCATTTATCCTCAGTTCTCCTCCAGTGCAGCATCCCTTTCCCTTCTCCCACCTGAATGCAATTTATGCTCTGCATTTGGCAAAGCAGCCAAAATACCGTCACTCCTTGGTGGCCTGAATTGCAAGTAGAAGCATCTGTCTTGTGCACTGACTCATTGGAGGCTTCTGTGTGTGTCTGTGGAATAGGTAAAAAGAGCTCTACCACACCTTCTCAAGTTAAAGAAACACAAAAGATTCCAATAAGTAAGCTATACCGAAAGAGAAGTTTAGGTGGCATTGGATTCACTCCTTACTATGTTTATACCATGTTTATTCTTACATAGGAATGAACAGCAAAATTAATGAGAGAAGGATGTTAATTCAAAGTGACTCACACTAAAAAAAACCCCAACAATTCAGTAGAACAGCAAACCAGAAACATAAGAGCAAGTCAAAGGAAATGACATTAGAAAAAGAGGTAAAACTGATTCCATTAAAAGCATCTGAATACAACTGTCTCTGCTGGGTCATAGGAAGGCAGAAATAGAACTAGATTGGTCTCCCTTGGATCAACATCTTAGAAGCAGCTACTGGCAGGGCCCTTGCCTTATACTCACACCAAAGCTTTAGAATATATAAGAAGATCAGTAATATTCATGCTCTGTTTTCCCATTGAATCCTCAAGATCAGGACTTTTCAACCTTTTCACCCATTGTACCACTTTTAGGATATGGCAACATCCGAGTACCACCAGTCGTCTAGCAAGGTGTCAAAAACTTGATGACCAAAAAGATAGAAAAGAAAAAAGTGATAAAGTACAAGTAGTCCTCGATTTACAACAATTCGCTTAGTGACTGTTCGAAGTTACAATGGCACTGAAAAAAGTGCCCCCCAAGCCACATCCGAGCAAGATACCTGCCTGCCCGCCCGGCGGCGCTCTTCCTC
The DNA here is from genome assembly GCF_001527695.2 of Protobothrops mucrosquamatus. Classification (NCBI taxonomy): domain Eukaryota; kingdom Metazoa; phylum Chordata; class Lepidosauria; order Squamata; family Viperidae; genus Protobothrops; species Protobothrops mucrosquamatus. The sequence continues at coordinate 1,576 of NW_015400627.1, forward strand.
CTGTCCAAAGTTTTCATTGTTGTGAGCATTTCTGTTGAGGATTGGTAGTGGGGGTGGGGTGGGGGGGTGTTCGGTTTATATTCCTCCCATCTGCTGGGTGGTTGCAGCAGGTTTTGGTCATTTCACATGACCTGGGACACTGTGACCGTCATAAGTATGAATCAGTTGCCAAGCATCTGAATGTAAATCACAAGACCCTGGAGATGCTGCAACATTCCAGCTGATCGGCGCTTCTTCTGGGCTCAGCAGAAGCGCCAGGATCAGTGCTGCTTTCCAGCTGATTGGTGCTTCTTCAGGGCTCAGCAGAAGCACCAGGATCAGCGCCGAACTCCAGCTGGAGCCTGGCGCTGATCCTGGCGCTTCCCCTGAGCCCTGACAGCCCCGAAAAAGCGCCGATCAGCTGGAAAGTGGCATTCACAGCCCTGCAGCTCTAGCCATCTCTTGCTCAGGCTTGTGCGGTGCTGCCACCGGTTCAGCTCATTCCCTTCCCCCGCTACCACTTTTCTAGACTGGTCGCGTACCACCTGCCAGGTGCCAATGTACCACAGGTGGTACCTGTACCACTGGTTGAAAAGCCCTGCTCAAGATGGTTCACCGCATGTATAACATTCAGCGTCCCTATTGTGGACCAGAACAGCTGGCATTTGAACCTCTGAAATGCTCTCTGAAGTTTTCATAGACCAGCTGGTAGTCAACCTGTTTCTAACACTAGAGAACGCTTTGGCTGTAAGGAAGACTAAAGGTCAGTAACATATTGGCCTTTCTTCATAAAACATATTGCTGCTTTCAAGCAACTACTTGAAGCCTGCCTCTTCCTTTGATCTTCTGCCTTTGAGTGCTACCTCCTGTTTTCCTTTGCTAAAACCCAGTCCTGGGTACAGCTGTTGCTTTACATTCCAGAAGCAATGCCAGATCTTGGAGCCTCCACAGCACAGTGCACCTGATCATTCAGATGGTTCTGCAACCCTGTCCAGAAAAGGAAACTGGATCCATCAACTCTCAAATCATACCATCTCCCATTATTAATACCTCCATTTTATCTTTGCTTTATCCACTCTGACCAACTCATCTTTTTAGATGTATATTAGAAAATACCCACTGCTTTTCCTATTTCTGTTTAAAGAAGACATAGAAGGAACACGTAGCATTTGAACTGGGGGAGGGGTGCAAAACATTTCAGATGCAATATATTTTGAACTGGAAATATTTCTGGAGTGGTTC
>NW_015400627.1:4960-6099 GCF_001527695.2 Protobothrops mucrosquamatus
TCTGTCCAAAGTGTATACTTTGCTATTTTATCCTCTGTGCTTTGTGAACATGTAATTGTGCTTCTCTGTTTTTGATGAAAAGACAGCTTCCCACATGAAAGGTAGAGGCCAAAGGTGACCAAGAGTGTCAGCCACTGGGTTACCCAGCCACTCCTAGTGCAAAGTGAGCTACCCTCCTTGTGTAGGTTCAGAATCTGGCCATTGTTTCCTGGGTTGTCGACGGAACAAAAACCTACCAACCAGTGGACAGTTGCGCATTCATGCTTGGACCAGGCAAATAGCTTGATATTTGTCCGTATTTGTCTCTGGTTATGGCAGCATGAAAATGTCTTCTCGTTACATTGTCTGTCTTGGTGAAGATGATTGATGGTCGGTCACTTTGATCGAGACCCGTGGTCACTGTGATGAGACCCCATTGGCTTATGATCTGCAGATCGTCTGGTCATCAGATGCATTGAGGCTGACCAGCCAAAAGTGTGCTGCTCACCACCTCCATACTTTTTCAGGGTGTGTGTCAGAGAGTCCGGAATTGGATTTACCTGTGGAGTTGTCTGACTATGCCTATGTGTTTGGGGAGGAGGTGGATAGATTGACTCTGCATTGACCGTATGACTGCCCAATTGATTTGGTGCCCGATGCCAAACTGCCGGTTAGCCAGATCTACTCGCTCTCAGAACCGGAGTTGGCGGTCTTGAGGGACTTCATTGAAAAGAACCTCCAGAAGGAGTTTATCCGGCCTTCTACCTTCCCTTTGTGCTCTTTGTGAAGAAGAAGTCTGGGGAGCTCAGACTGTGGTGCGATTATCACAAGTTGAATGCAATCACAATATGGAACCAGAACCCATCTCCGCTCATCCCCATGAGAGTACTGGAAACATGTGCAGCTAGTATTGCAGTACCTGCACGAGAATCACTTCTTTGCCAAGCGGGAGAAGTGTCAGTTCGCGCAAACCACTATCAACTTTCTCAGTCATCACATCTCACCCGAGGGTGTGGAGATAGACCCGAGAAAGTGGAGTCTCTGCAGGAATACTAGCCTCTGTGGAGAGTGAAATAAGTGCAGCGACTGTTGGGGTTCGCGAACTATTACCACACGTTTGTTCTGCACTTTGCTACCCTGACTGCTCCCCTTTCCAATCT
>NW_015400628.1:0-1066 GCF_001527695.2 Protobothrops mucrosquamatus
TTTCCTACCAATTGTCACAATCAGACACAGATATATTGTCAAGCCCCAGATAAGGTCAATTACAGGCAGTCCTCGCTTAACGTCCATTCATTCAGTGACTGTTTGAAGTTATGAGGTTATGAAGCTGGAAAAAATAGATTTGTGACTGGTCATTGAACTTATGACTGCCATAGCACTCCTATGGTCACATGATAAAAATTTGAGCCACCCGTATTTATGATCACCCCACTGCCACCTCAACCGTCCTACTAACTGACCTTCAATTTCATCAGTCCCTACCTCTCCCTCCCAAATCCTGCCCATGCATGGAGAGGCACTGCGCTCTGAACTTCTCAAAGCACTGTGACTCTACAGCTGCAAGGGGCCCTCACACACCCTTCCCACCCAGCAGCAGCCCTTCTGTGCTTGCACCTTACCTTGCCACCCAACTGCACATGCCTGAACACCCTCCCCCACCTGGCAGCAGCCACGCCTAGCCATGCCGTGCCTCACTGGCCACTTACCCATGCTCCTTCAGCCCTGCTGCACTCAGCCTAAACCTCACTGGCCACTCGCACATTCTCATGCATCATCTTCCACTCGGCAGCAGCCACTAATCTCTCTGTTGGTTTACGTCCTTGCAAACCATCTGGTACTTTCAACCTCCGGTTCGTTTGCCCACTGACTTTGCTTGTTTGAAGCCAGCAGGAAGTTGTGAGTAGCTCCTTGCTTAATGATCTGCAATTCTCAGTTAATAATGGCAATGGGGACTTCTAAGATTGCTGTTGTTAAACAATGCAGTCGCAGTCATGTGACATTGCCCTTTACAATATCATCCCTTAGAGCTAGAAATTGCTGTTCCAATTAGCGCTGTTAACTGAGAACTATCTATAATGTGATATTCAGAAATATCAGACTTGGAAATTATTTGAAGGGAAGAATTCCATGAAGTTATACAGTCTATAGATTAGGGAAACTGAAAACAACATCTCTGAATTCAGTGGCAAACTACTCTTACAACCCTCTCCCCACAATCCTCTACACGTATGTATGTATCCATCAGCATATGGATTATCAGAAACTGAGT
>NW_015400628.1:4588-6098 GCF_001527695.2 Protobothrops mucrosquamatus
GGGATACCTTCGAGACCGCCTTCTGCCACAGATTACCTCCCATCGGCCTGTACGCTCCCACAGGGTGGGTCTCCTCAGGGTGCCGTCGGCCAGACAGTGCCGGCTGGCGACCCCAAGGGGGAGGGCCTTCTCTGTGGGAGCTCCCACCCTCTGGAATCAGCTGCCCCCAGAGATCAGGGTGATCCCTGATCTCCCTTCCTTCCGCCGCGCCCTTAAGACATGGCTATTCCAACAAGCGGGATTGGCCTAGGGCAATTTTTAGAGGGGTTTTAACCATATTTTAATTAGACTATATTTAAATATTTCTTCTTAATTAATTTTAACTCTGTAATTGTTATTTATGTATTTTTAATTGATTGTCAGCCGCCCTGAGTCCGCAAGGAGAAGGGCGGGATATAAATTTAATAAATAAATAAATAAATAAATAAATAAAATATTTTCTTTTAATGTTCAGGGTGACAGGTAGTCCTTGATTTACAACAGTTCATTCAGTGACCATTCAAAGTTACAATGGCACTGAAAAAAGTGACTTATGACCATTTTTCACAATTACAACCTTTGTAGTATCCCCATGATCATGTGATCCAAAATTCAGAGGCTTGGCAACTGGTTCATTGCTGTGTCTCAAGGTCATGTGATCATCTTTTGCAGCCTTTTGACAAGCAAAGTCAATGGGGAAGCCAGATTCACTTAACAACCAGTTTATTAACTAATCAACTGCAATGATTCAGTTAACAACTGTGGAAAGAAAGGTCATAAAATGGGGCAAAACTCACTTAACAAATGTCTCACTTAACAATAGAAATTTTGGGCTCAATCATGGTCATAAGTCGAGGATTACTTGTGTATTCCTTTCTGATGTTTTTTCTTTTGGGGGCTTGTTAGCTTCATTGTAAAGCCAATTGTATCTTGTCAATCATTGAAAACTACTAAAATTAAACCTTTACATTTTTCCAGCACAGTTTTAAAGCTATTCATTAAGGAGGAGGATGAAAAATTCATGTTTGCATTTAAGATGCAAGTTTTAAATATGCAGATAGTTTCAGGGTGGGAAGGACAATATTCATATACATGCAAGGGATTCTTGTAATTATGTTTTTCTGGTATATATGAAAATATATGTTGTGTGTAGAATACACACATTTCAATAGAGACCCACCTTAAAAGGCCTTTAATATAGAATAGAATAGAATAGAATAGAATAGAATAGAATAGAATAGAATAGAATAGAATAGAATAGAATAGAATAGTCCAGTTACTGTCCAGTTTCAATCCACTTACTCTAAAATTGAAGGAATCAAGTTTGGCTATAGCTCCCATTATTGGGATAAGCAACTCTTGTGCTCAATAAAACTTACTGAACATATTGATTTATTTTATGTTTGTGTGTGTTTTGCTTGAATCTAGCAAGACTCAACAGTGAATTATATTTTCTTCTTACAGTAAAAATGTTAAAACACAAATATGGTATAAGGTAACTAATTGTGGTATAAAATAATAGCAATAAACA
>NW_015400629.1:0-1694 GCF_001527695.2 Protobothrops mucrosquamatus
CTTTTTTTAACTTTTGTAATTCTTAACCTTTAAAGCCTTTTTAATTTTGTTTTACTATTACTTTTAACTATGTTTTAATGGTTTATTTATTTGTTTGTCAAATTTAGGGAGTGTCCATCTGATTCTCAGAGTTTTTTATTTTGTAAAGCATCCAGAGTCCCTTAGGTGAAAAGGATGGGGTATGAATTAGATAGACAGAAGATTAGATAGATAGATAGATAGATAGATAGATAGATAGATAGATAGATAGATAGATAGATAGATAGATAGATAGATAGATAGATAGATAGATAGATGGATGGATGGATGGATGGATGGATGGATGGATGGATGGATGGATGGATGGATGGATGGATGGATGGATAGATGATAGATAGATAGATAGATAGATAGATAGATAGATAGATAAATAGATAGATCTATCTCCAATGCTACTGAAGCATTCTAGCTATTGTATGAGTCTAACAATGTTGAAAATTACATCAATGTGATATGGTTAGGCCAACAGACAGGAGGCTCACAAATACAGGTAACTTGATTGTGCATTTTCTTAAAAAGCGGTATATTGGTTGTCCTATCACAGTGGTGGCGAACCTATGGCACGGGTGCCAGAGGCGGCACTCAGAGCCCTCTCTGTGGGCACGCGTGCCATCGCCCCAGTCCTAGGCCTTCAGCTGGGTTTTATAAAACCTTTTCGCTTTAGGCCTCTGCCACTGTGTGCAAAAAAAAAAAAGGTTCAATCAGTCAATTTCAACCTCTTGCGGGAAAAAAAGATCTTGCAAAGTTGGAATTGACTGATTGAAATTTTTAGTCCCCCCAGTTTGCCATTACCACCGTAGCCACGCCCACCCAATGGGCCACACCCACCCGGCACCCGACAATGCATAAGTGGGTTTTGGGTTGCAGTTTGGGCACTCAATCTCTAAAAGGTTTGCCATCACTGTCCTATCATTTGCTGAAAAATTCATTTGGAAACTAGCAAGGTTCAGAAAATTTTGAACTGGAATGACTGAGAAACTGGAGTCTGTTTTCAAGTTTTTTAAATTATCAGAGCTTAGAGGAAAGTACCAAGGAAGAGGGAAGATAGTTTATTTCTGTATTCGATGTATATTCTGCCTTTTACTTAGAGGCTCAAGACAGAGTACATAGCATCGTTTCTTTTTTGCAATGCAGCTTTGTGGGATAGGCTATGGGTTATGTTTCAGTGAGCTTTAATGATTGACAATGGAGTAGAACTTCAGTCTCCCCATTCCTACTCCAATACCTTAATTAAATCAGGGCAGGGAAGATGGGACTGCACTTTTATTGCTGTTAGTTTGGCTTTCAAACTAAAAAGGGATAGTGAAAAATCCCATTGCTGATAGTGGGTGATCTGCTCCTGACGTTCACTTTCATAATCCTGAGGGGCTCTAATAAGCTTGTAGAATGAATGGATCGGTTACCCATCCTTGATCAGTTTGTAAAACACTGAGAAGAATAAAAAAAAAGTCTAGCTGATGCTACATACCAAAGTATCTGGAAAATGCTTGGATACATATCCAGCATCTATGCTTCATGTTAGTGATATGTGCCATAATTTGGCGTCAGTTTAAAAAGTCTGAAATTTCCCCCTTGACATTTTACTTTCTTTGGTCTTCCTTTCCTGTATCGTCAGAACGTGTTGTATTGATGTGTAAGTTCACTATCCAGACTTT
>NW_015400629.1:5054-6098 GCF_001527695.2 Protobothrops mucrosquamatus
ATTTTTATTAATATGGAGAAGATGGATTGTTTATATTCAAAAGAAGCATAGAATGGTGGAATATAATTTAGGTTTTTAGTTAACTTGTTTCCTCTTCTATATATTTCACCTATTCATGTAGAATAACATTTTGTGGAGTTAGGGATATTAATAGTAGTTTACTTATATCTGAATAGTATCCTGGGATTAGGTTTGGGAAATCCGGGGGGTGGGTGGGTGGGGGGTGGGGTTTTTTTTATATCATTGTGAAATATGTGTGATGTTTTTTTCTATGATGAAAACAATAAAAATTATACTTGGAAAAAAAAAAGAAGCTTAATCTCTTCTTCAAGCATTGTTTCATTTTCCATTCCATTCCATTCTTTGTCCTTTCCATTATTTATTATTTTACAATAAAAATGATTTGATTATTTTCAATACTTATTTTAAAAATCTATTCTACAGCTTTCAGTTATCACACGCTTTTCTGTTTTCTTTTTCCACTTCATCCCAACTGATTGTGCATTCATCCTGCCTGACCCTTAAATTTCAGCTACTGGATTTTGCCTCTAGGTTGGTCTTGAACTTGAATTTAGTTGTATAAACAGAGCCACTAGTGTGGAGCTAGCTCGCCCCCTGTGGCGCACCTTGGAAAGTGCACAAAGGTGAACCAAACAGGGCTAGCAGTCTTAGGCAGCCAAACTACTATCTATATATTAGCCTTGTAGTCTCCTGGCTAATGTAACAATGCCGTACGCTAAATAAATAAATAAATAAATAAATAAATAAATAAATAAATAAATAAATAAATAAATAAATAAATAAATAAATAAATAAATAAATAAATAAATAAATAAATAAATAAAAACAGAGCCACTCCCTCCCTTTCTCTCCATTTTGGCACAAAGTATTTAGGTTAATTGATTGTAGCCTTCTTTCATTAATGTGTCAGTCTATCTATATGAAGGGATTGCACTACCACAAATCTTATGTAAATTCCCATTAAAAGGTAGGATTTGAGGAGTTCTCAAAAGGCAAGTTACCAAATGTTAAACCAATTTTGAC
>NW_015400630.1:0-1056 GCF_001527695.2 Protobothrops mucrosquamatus
CTCCCCAGGATCCTGTCCACGTCCTCGGGAGCCACAGAGTCAAACTCCTCCCATATAACAGTCTCAAGACCTGCTCCCGTCTCCTCCCCCGGGGCCACCCAGTCAGAGTCAAGGCCTTCTCGAATCCGAGCGACTTTGTCATGCAGATATTGAGCAAAGTCCTCAGCCCTCCCCTCCAGGGGATCCTCCCCCCCCCTCAGCTGAAGGAGAGAGCAGGTCACCCTGAAGAGGGTGGCTGGGCGATTATCTGATGACGCAATGAGGGTGGAGTAGTAATTAGACCTCGCCACCCTCATCGCCACTAGGTAGGATCTAACCTGCATCTTACCTGTGCTCGATCGGATTCGGTTCGGCTAGCTCTCCAACTGCTCTCTAGGCGTCTTTTCCGGCGCTTCATCTCTCTTAGCTCCTCGGTAAACCAGGGAGCCAGTTGAGATCTGCGCCGGGTCAGAGGCCGCAAAGGCACGACTCGGTCCAGTGCTGCGGCAGCGGCCACCTCCCAGGCCTCCGCCAGATTTTCAGCCGAGTCGTGAACTAGATCCTCCGGATATGGCCCAAGCTCCGTCAGGAACCTCTCTGGGTCCATCAGGCGCCTGGGGCGGAACCATCTGTGCGGTTCCGACTCCCTGCGGCGGGGGGGAGCGGTCCGGAAGTCCATCCTAAGGAGTGAATTATCTGACCATGACAGGGGCTCTATAACTACCTCCCCCATTTCCAGATCATTCTGCCACTGGCCAGAGACAAAAATTAGATCCAGTGTGTGTCCTCCTGTGTGAGTGGGGGCATAAACTAATTGGGTCAAGTCCAAGGCCGTCATGGAAGCCAAGAACTCCCGAGCTGCCGCCGACGTTTCGCCTGCCGATGGCAGATTGAAATCCCCCATGACTATAAGTCTGGGGGTCTCAACTGCCACCCCGGCTATTACGTCAGCTAGCTCAGGCAGGGCCGTTGATACATAGCAGGGAGCCAGGTATATAATCAACAGGCCCACTTGTACCCCTTGCCCCCACTTCACAAGGAGGGACTCTCCACCGTCTATCTGAGGCACAGTGGTCT
>NW_015400630.1:4567-6097 GCF_001527695.2 Protobothrops mucrosquamatus
GAAGGTATCACCCAGAGTGGTAGCTTAATTTCAAATTTAAGAAAATATTTTTGCCAAACTCTTAACAATGCAGTCCTTATTATATGATTTCTGAAAGTTTTATCAATTTTTTTCTGCATAAAAAGATAAGCATGCCACCCAAAGTACAAGTCCCATCCTTCGACATTCAAAATCCCTTTGTTGGACAAATTAATCCAGTAAAGTTCATATAGTCCAACATTTTGTTTAAAAACTGCCAGTCCAATTTGTCGAAGGCCTTCTCCGCATCTAAAAAAATAAAAGCCGATGGCACTTGATTATTCTTATCCAAATATTCCAATAGGTTTACAATTTGTCTAATATTGTTCTTCATATACCTTCCAGATATAAAACCAGTTTGGTCATCATGTATATAATATTGCAGTATCTGCATCAGTCTATTAGCCAAAATTTTTGCAAAAATTTTATAATCCACATTCAGCAAAGAAATAGGTCTGTAATCCTTAAGTTCCAAAACCTCCTTCTCATCCTTCGGTATCAAAGATATAAAAGCTCTTGTCCAAGACTGTGGTATTTGTTCTCCCAGCATAATTCTATTAAATAATATTTTTAAAGGTTGAATCATTTCAGCTGACAATGATTTATAATAAATTGCTGTCAAGCCATCTGTACCAGGGGCTTTACCAGCTTTCAGTTGTTTAATTGCGTTTAAAATTTCATCTGCAGTAATCTCTTCATTCATAAGTTTCTGTTGATCTGATGTAAGTTTATATATTGATGAAGATTGTAAATATTTATCAATATCCTCAGTTTTTATACTCCCTGAAGAATATAAATGTGAGTAGAATTCTGTAAATGCCTTTTTAATCAGTTCTTGTTGAAATACCTCACGACCCTTAACCAAAACTTTGGATATAACTCTAGCTTTTTGCCTCTTGCGTAATTGGTAAGCCAACCATCTCCCTGGTTTATTTGCATTAGCAAATGTATTATGTTTAATATACTTCAGATTGGTGGCCACCTGATCAGCAATTAACATATTAAATTGATCCTTAAGCATTTTAATAGAAGCCTTCAAGTTAATATCCGTTGGTCGCTGAGATAATAATTTTTCTTTGATCCCAATTTCTTTTTCCAAGTTTAATCTACTCTGAATTTGCTTACATTTATGTGCATTATTCATAGAAATTAGCAAGCCCCTCGAATAAGCTTTGCTGGCATCCCAAACAGTATGTATAGGGGTATCCTTATTCAAGTTAAATTGAAAAAACTCTTCCATGTATTCCTTCAAAACTTTAACCTTGTCCTCATAATTAAACAAATTTTCATTTATTCTCCAGGATTTCCTTTTCTTTTGTTGACCAATCTCTATCCATACCATACTGTGATCAGATAAGGTTCTAGGAAAAATTTTGGTTTTATTACAATCAGTAAGCAGGTCAGTCGATGTCAAAACAAAGTCAATCCTTGAGAAAGACTCATGTCTATGAGAGAAAAAGGTAAAATCACGTTCATTCATATGTTGTGATCTCCAAACATCCACCAATTCCA
>NW_015400631.1:0-1364 GCF_001527695.2 Protobothrops mucrosquamatus
CTGATTCTGGTCAGGAAAGTCCTAGCTGAACCTTTCTCAAAGACCTTTAGGCCAGGGCTTTTCAACCTTTTCACCCATTGTACCACTTTTAGGATATGGCAACATCCGGGTACCACCAGTCGCCTAGCAAGGTGTCAAAAACTTGATGACCAAAAAAAAAGGAAAAGGAAAAAAGTGATAAAGTACAGGTAGTCCTTGAATTACAACAGTTCGCTTAGTGAGTGTTCGAAGTTACAATGGCACTGAAAAAGTGCCCCCCAAGCCACAGCTGAGCAAGACACCTGTCTGCCCACCTGGCGGCGCTCTTCCTCCTGTCTGAAGTTTCCATTGTTATGAGCATTTCTGTTGAGGATTGGCAGCGGGGGTGGGGTGGGGGTGTTTGGTTTTTATTCCACCCGTCTGCTGGGTGGTTGCAGCAGGTTTTGGTCAGTTCACATGACCCTGGGATACTGTGATCGTCATAAATATGAATCAGTTGCCAAGCATCTGAATGTAAATCACAAGACCCTGGAAATGCTGCAACATTCCAGCTGATCGGTGCTTCTTCTGGGCTCAGCAGAAGCACCAGGATCAGCGCCGCTTTCCAGCTGATTGGTGCTTCTTCAGGGCTCAGCAGAAGCAGCAGAATGAGCGCTGAGCTCCAGCTGGAGCCTGGCGCTGATCCTGGTGCTTCCACTGAGCCCTGACAGCCCCGAAGAAGCACCGATCAGCTGGAAAGTGGCACTGATCCTGGCGCTTCCGCTGAGCCCTGACAGCCCTGCAGCTCCAGCCATCTCTCACTCAGGCTTGTGCGGTGCTGCCACCGGTTCAGCTCATTCCCCTCCCCCGCTACTTTTCTAGAATGGTCGCGTACCACCTGGCAGGTGCCAATGTACCACAGGTGGTACCCGTACCACTGGTTGAAAAGCCCTGCTTTAGGCTGGTCCCGTATTTAATATTTTTATATAGTATGTGATGATATATTTTTTCCTAAAACAACAACGCTATAGAAAAGTTTGGACTGAAAGAGTAACTAGTCCAAAGATAGCTATGAGTTTTCCTAGCTGAGGGAGGCCTAAAATCTAGGTGTCTCTGTTCCTAAGCCAGTACCTTGACCACTACTTTACACTGGTTTTTATTCTTGGTTGTTCTTTGGTTCTGATTTGGTATTTTTTTTTATTTTTTTTTTCAATTTATATCCCGCCCTTCTCCCGAAGGACTCAGGGCGGCTCACAACATTATTAAAAAACAAAGACAGACCCACACACCCCACCGAATAAAACCAAATTAAAACCAATATTTTAGTGTTGTGGTAATTAAAATTTCTAAAAAACCCAATTTAAAAATCCTCCCTAGGCCAGGCCCGCTTGTTGGAAAAGCCATGT
>NW_015400631.1:3008-6097 GCF_001527695.2 Protobothrops mucrosquamatus
GAGGGGCCTCACGACGGCCTCCTTAAGGGCCGCCGGGAAGACACCCTCCTGCAAGGAAGCGTTGATAATTCCCTGGAGCCAGGCTCGTGTACCCTCCCGAGCTGCCAGTACCAGCCAGGAGGGGCACGGATCCAACAAACATGTGGTTGCATTCAGCCTACCCAGGACCCTGTCCACGTCCTCGGGAGCAACAGAGTCACACTCCTCCCATGCAACCGTCTCAAGACCTGCTTCCGTCTCCTCCCCCTGGGCCAACCAGTCGGTATCCAAGCCTTCTCGGATCCGCGCGACTTTGTCATGCAGATATTGAGCAAAATCCTCGGCCCTCCCCTCCAGGGGATCCCCCCCCCTCAATTGAAGGAGGTATTGCTAGTTTATCCTCCAACTCTTCTTTTTTCTTGGATTCTGATGATGGCACTGATAACATTCCCTAGTTGAGTAATATCTGCAAGCCAACAACCAAGCTCAGAGAACATCAAGGACTCCACAGTTCAGTCTTAAGCTACATATATTCTCTTCCATTAGACTCCAGTTCCTATTAGTTTTGACTTGCTCTATAGCCCTGATTTTTTTCTTGCTTCTTGATTTGGCCTTGTTTGCCCTGTGTCTTCAGCTCTATTTCCATAGCTTCCAAATCATCTCAGACTGCCAAGACTTCATTATGGAAATAGAGTATGTAAAAAAAAAGAGGAGCTAGAATGTTCCCTTGTTGACTAGGCAACAAAGTTCTTCCCTGCTTCTGCTCTCTTCCACAACTGTGACTTCTGCTGCAATGAGGGCTATTCTTCTGTTGTTGCTTGTCTGTCAATCCTTTGCCTCTAATCTTGAATTATTATATTGTGCGAATATATCAAACAAACATTATATATAAAAGTCGAGACAGTTTCAGCCTTTTCATTGTGTAATAATGTAATGTTTTATTATTCTTGGTCTTTAAACAGTGAAAGCAAAACTTTTTTCACAATAGTTAAATATAGAGCAGCACAATATATTTTTTTATAATTAAAGATATGTTAGCCGCCTGAAGTTACTTATAAAGTAATAAAGATGGGATAAAAGTCTAATCTAATAAATAAATAAACAATTCCTTATATTGTTCATCCTATTTTTTTTAACAGAAATGAGAATGGAAGGAGTATGATTATTTATGGGTAGAACTATAGTCACAAAAGTTAACTGTAGAATTGGGGGAGGGAGTGTGATACTATTTGGGAGGCTTTCTTAGTATAGCATTTGTACACCCAATCGTAGCACAGAAGCAATATTAATTGCAAGCAGCTATGTATAGTAAAATTGTTTTTCATCTTAAACTAAAATCTGGGTAATGAAACTTTCCAACAGAAGGGAAAAGTCCTGTACTTCTTTTGCTGTTGCTTTTATTTTATTTTGTTTTCTTTTCTTTTTGGTGCAGTTAAGAACAAATCACAGAACTGACAGGAACTAAAAGAGAGTTGTAATAATGGAAGTTGATTTTGGCTGCCCATTTATTATTCTCTGGCATATCAGCAACACTACAGGAAACTATTGTACAGATGAGAATGCATAGTGCTCAGAGACTTGTAATGTTATCAGATTTCCAGTATCTCATGTACGTTTTTCTCTTACGAAGATGTGTGAGCAGTAATGAAATCCAGATGTATATCTCGGACACTTGTAGAATTATTTAGTTTATAATTTCCTGGACAGATTTTATGAGATGAAATTTACAATTTGTTTCTTAGCTTAAAAGAACATTAGGCCCCTAAGGAACGATTCATAAGGTTTGTGTCATTCACTTCTTCATTTCCTTTTTTCAAGGCTTAACATTACTGTTAAGACAACAAAACAAGATTGATAATAAATATATGTGTAATAACAATTAGGACTTGTTCCCATTTGGCATAAAATGCCAGGTAAGGGAGGCATAGAGAGAAAAAAATGAATTAATATTGCCAAGCTTAGGGAATTATTAAAATTCTACACCTTGACTGAGATCCTACAAAGCTTTTAATATTCTTTTTCCAGCTAAGGTTTGGCAAAATTAGTCCTGATGACTTGAATTAAGGCCTGGTGGATTTTTAAACAAAATGGGTTCTTCAGTTTCTGAAAGTGTGCAGCAGAGATTCACTTTCTTAATCTCTCTTTTAAATATTTCCATGGGTATCAAGGAAGCTACCTGCAGCCATGAACAACTTGCAATGCAGCCCCACAGGATCATAAACGTTTAACATTATTATGTGATTTATATACATTAAATATATTATCTATTTTATATGCAGCCCAAGACGATTCCTCTTCACTCAGTGCAAGCCCAAGAGAGCGAAAAGGTTGGAAACCCATAGTGTAAAGGAAAAGGTAATATTCACTGATTTCCTCAACCCTCAGTCTTCCTATGACACTTTTCACAATATTTAGTGATAAAAGCAGACACAAGAGATTGAAAATTTAGAAAAGTACTGTCTCTTTTTGTACTTCAAGTAGAGGATTGTCCATGTAACTTTGGATCCAAACCAGAGTTATTCATTACTAGAAATAATCAATTGTAAAAATTCTCTATATAATATATATATAGTATTCTGCCCAAATCTGTTCCAAACAAAATGTCAATCATCTTCAGTCAAATCTATAGCTTTCATTTCATTGAAGTAACTTCAGTAACCAAGAGATCCATTCTCATAAAGCTGGCATTCAGAAAGTAATGAGATTAGGGTAGCAAAGCAACAGCAGCAAGGCCAATATTGTAAATCAGAAAAATATGCTTTACCTGTCACCATTATGATATAGCTCTGTGAAAAAAAGTGTTTCTTTTCAGATTTTCTAATATTTTTTTCTTTATCTTTGCCAATAACTGTTACTAGAGATTCCTGTAGGTTCTACTAATATATAAAAAAGCACAGAAAGAACAAATAATGCCATCTTTTCATTCTTTTCTCATTTATTTAATAAACAAAATAATCCAATATAATGTCTTAGTGTGAGAAAAGAAATGTCTCCCTAGATTCAATAATTGCTTGTATCACTTTAAGCTTCAATAGCTGCAATTGGTGAACTGTCTCGCTTATCACTGTATAAGAATATTGCCCATTCCTTCAAGATAAACAATTTGTACT
>NW_015400632.1:0-1098 GCF_001527695.2 Protobothrops mucrosquamatus
TTCACACCCATAGATACCCCCTCTATCACGTGTCCAGGAATCCCCCAGATTGGTATTTTGTAATTTAACTTATAATAATACTTTTTCCAGACACGCAATAAAGCACTTCTTAAAATATGAGATTTAAAAGCCTTGTCAACTTTTTTATTATAAATTAAGTATGCATGCCACCCATATAATAAATCCCATCCCTCCAGATAAAGTATACTTTTATTTGTTAAATTAAGCCAATCACTAACCAGTGTTAAAACCACTGCATCATAATATAATTTCAAGTTAGGCGCCTTAAGTCCTCCTCTTTCCCGTGCGTCTTGTAAGATCTTAAATTTAATTCTTGGTTTTTTCCCCGCCCAAATAAATTTATTAATACCCTTCTGCCATTCATCCAAATTGGCATCTTTTTTCAAAATAGGTATCATTTGAAACAAGAAGAGAAACTTTGGTAGAGCATTCATTTTAACAGCCGCAATTTTCCCCAACAAAGATAATTGTAATTTTTTCCAATTATTTAAGTCCTTTTGTACTTTTAACCATAATTTCTCATAATGATTTTTATACAATTTTACATTAGAAGCTATAATATATACTCCCAGATATTTAACCTTTTTCACTATTTCAAAACCTGTCAATTTAACTAACATTTCCTTTTCCTTCATAATCATATTTTTAGCTAATATTTTAGTCTTATTATTATTTACTTTAAAACCAAAAACTTTCCCATACTGAGTTATAATTTCCATTAAGTCTATAACCGATTGAATCGGTTGAGATAATGTCACAACCAAGTCATCCGCAAAAGCTCTCAACCTATAATCATTCTGTTTTATTTTTATTCCCTTTATTATAGTTGATTCACGAATTTTGATCAGTAGAATCTCCAATGTTAAAACAAACAACAATGGCAATAATGGACATCCCTGTCTTGTACCTTTTTCAATTTTAAATGCCTCTGTTAATCCCCCATTAATTATAATTTGTGCCGATTGTTGTTGATATATAGCCCTAAGAGAATATAAAAATTTATCCCCAAAATTCATTTTATCAACAACTTTCAATAAAAATTGCCAATTCAACTGATCAAAAGCTTTTTCAGCATCC
>NW_015400632.1:4142-6096 GCF_001527695.2 Protobothrops mucrosquamatus
TTCAAATCTTCTTGTGAATCCTCCTTTAATCCTCTTATTCGCAATGCAAATTCCATATCTCTATATTGTGAGATGGTAACTTCATCCTCTGTTATATCAATCTTATTTTCAACTTTAGCAACTCTGCTTTCTAGCTTTTCAGTATTTTCCACAACTTCATCCACCCGGTCATCCAAACGTTCAATATGTGTAGCTAACCCTTGAAATGCAAGCAATATATCTTCCCTCATTTCTCTATTTTTATTCTCAAGAAGGTCAGCCATCTCCTCCTTTATTTCTTGTGTTGCTAACTTTAAAGCATCTTGAATATCTTTAAGCGTAAATGCAGGTGGTGGGGGAGAAGGTGGGGGGATCTTGGTTTAGATTGCACTGCAGGCTGTATTACAGGAGAGGAGATTGTACCTTTAGAAACAGCAGAAATTCCCAAACGCTTTGAAGCCATTTTCCTGTCTGTAAAAATCCACTTCTTATAAGTTTCACTTTCCCCCTTTCAAACAAAGAAACAGCATTCCGGCGCCATTTTTCCCTTTTAAGTCCAATTAGAATATGGACAAGATTATTTCTCCCCGAGTTAAAGTTTCCAACACTTGCAATTTTAAATTCTCCTGGTCGGCTCTGTCTGCTTTTAAATTACTCACAAGTCCCTTTAAAATGCAGATGTGGATGCGGCGTCTTGCTTTGCTCCTGCTCCGAGCAAAGGCGTCCTGGAGTGCGGAGAAAGCTTCTGGCTCCGAGGGAATTCACCCTCCGACCTCCAAATAATTAAGGAGGTCTAGGGGAGCTCTACCTCTACCCGAGGAAAGCTCACCTCCCCCTCTTCTCCCGAGGAGGAGGTTGTCAAGCCGTGGGACAACTGATTTTCGCTGTCTCCGCATGCTTTTCACACAATCACAGGGCTGGCAGCTAAAAGAAAGCCGCCATCAGCGCAGCATCACCACCGGTGCAGTAACCCAGGGGTTTTCCCTGGGATTCCTTTCATTGTGGCACATACAGTACAACTTTTTACATAGTTTTCCACATCCCTTTTCAGCCCCGGCCACCAGAATTGTCGGCGGGTGAGGTGTAGGGTTTTCAAATATCCAAAGTGTCCAGCCTGTTTTACATCATGGCTGTGTTTGAGAGCATTAAGATGGAGGACTTCTGGCAAATATAGTTTCCCTCCTTTGTAAGCCAAACCATCCCTGCGCGTTAGGGAGGTCTGATTATCTTTGAACCATTGGTCGGTGAGGAGTTCTCGTTTTATTTTCTTTACTCCAGGGTCATCAGGATTGGGGACCCTGCGAGGTGTAAGTTGAGTGGCACTTTGTGGATTAGGGATAATTGCCTCATTAATCTCTTCCCGTTCACTTTTGTATTGGGGTAGCCGGGATAGCGCATCAGCTAGGAGGTTCTTTCCTCCTGGTATGTACTTTAGAGTGAAGTTGAAGCAGTTAAAGTACTGTGCCCACCGTACTTGCTTTGGGGACAATTTGCAGGGAGTTTTCAGTGCTTCTAGATTTTTGTGATCTGTCCATACACAGCTGTAACACAGCTCCAACTGCCACATCGCTGGCATCGGCTTGAATCACAAAGGGTTCCCCTGGGCAGGGGTGCTTTAGGACCGGTTCAGCAGTAAATAGTCTCTTTAAATTCTCAAAAGCTGTTTGACAGCCCATTGTCCATGCTAGTGGTTGACCCGGTCGTGGCTTCCCTCCTCCTTTGCCTGTTTTGAGTAATTCTGTAAGGGGTAGGGCAATCTCGGCAAAAGAGGGGATAAATTGACGATAAAAGTTGGCAAAACCCAGAAAGCTCTGGAGCTGTTTGCGAGTCTTTGGGGGCTGCCATTCGATTATAGCTTTCACCTTGGCTGGATCCATTTCAATACCCTCGTTGGAAATTCTGTAGCCAAGATAGTCTAATCGGGTTTGGTGAAATTCACATTTCGACAATTTGGCATAAAGCTTGGCATTCAATA
>NW_015400633.1:0-6096 GCF_001527695.2 Protobothrops mucrosquamatus
AAATGATTAATCTGAGCAGATGGATCAGAACATATCCCAGCTAGCCAATCCTGCACCTCCCCCAGCTTAGGATCAGCGGCCAAAGAAACTGCAGCAGCAACAGTTCTTAAGCACCAGCATCCTACTTTTCCTGACAAATATGGGAGTAATAACAAATTTATGGTCTTTCTCACTCTATGATGATGATGATGATGATGATAGTAAAGTTGGAAGGGACCTTGGAGGTCATCTAGTCCAACCCCTGCTCAGGCTGGAAACCCTATATCATTTCAGACAAATGGCTGTCCAGTCTCTTCTTAAAAACTTCCAGTGTTGGAGCATTCACCGCTTCTGGAGGCAGGTTGTTCCACTGGTTAATTGTTCTAACTGTCAGGAAGTTTCTCCTTATTTCTAGGTTGCTTCTCTCTTTGGTTAGTTTCCACCCATTGCTTCTTGTCCTGCCTTCAGGCGCTTTGGAGAATAGCTTGATTCCCTCTTCTTTGTGGCAGCCCCTGAGATATTGGAACACTGCTATCATGTCCCCCCTCATCCTTCTCTTCGTTAAACTAGACATACCCAATTCCAGCAGCCGTTCCTTATATGCTTTAGCCTCCAGTCTCCAACTGTCTGAAGCCTGGAGAAATTAGCAAAGACTAATCCTCCATAAGATTTATAATTGGTCTTTTGACTGAGGAGGGCACAAAATTAACTCTCCCCTCCCTTCTGCTACAGAACAGCCTGAACTTGGCAGTTTTGTAACTTCATGACACTTGGAAAGCTACTTTTCAACTCTACCTTCAGCGTGATTATGAGGACTAATGCACAGAGTATGAACAGTAAGCAGGGTGAACTAGAAATTCAGGTAAATGAGGGCAGATATGATATTGTTGCCATTACGGAAACATGGTGGGATGAAATCCACAAATGGAACACACAGCTAGAGGGATTTAAATTATTTAAAAGAAACAGACCAAACAAAAGAGGAGGTGGAATTGCTCTCTCTATAAGAAATAACTACATCTCTACAGAAATAGAGCACAACAATGATGAAAACTGTCTTGAATGCATTTGGGTCAATATAAAAAGGAGGGAAATGACATTGCCATAGGTGTATACTATAGGCCACCCAACGAAACAGAGGAAATAGATGAACTTTTTGCTAGTCAGCTAACTAAGGTATGTAGGAAGCACATCACAATAGTAATGGGGGACTTTAATTATCCTGACATCAACTGGGAGACAAACTCTGCACCAAGTGGAAGATCAAACAGATTCCTGACAAACCTAGCAGACAATTTTGTCTCCCAAAAAGTAGAGAAGGAAACTAGGGGATTAGACATATTGGATCTAATCCTCACTAATAGAGATGAAATGATAGAAGGTGTTGAAGCCACAGGAACCTTGGGGGGAAGTGATCATGCAATATTGGAATTTAACATTCTGGAAGCACAAGCAATAGAACACAGTCAAACTAGAGTCTTGGACTTTAAGAGAGCTAATTTCAATAAACTTAGAGAGGGCTTGGGAAGGATTCCATGGATGAGAATCCTCAAGGGGAAAACAACTCAAGTAGCTTAGGAAATTTTGAAAAGTGAGATAATAAAAGGCCAGTCTAGCACAATACCAACAAAGAAGAAAAATAACAGCTCTCCAAAAAAAACCCACCATGGCTGCCTAAAGAACTCTCTGATAAATTGAAAGATAAAAAGGACAAGTATAAAAAGTGGAAAGTGGGGCACATAACTAAGGCAGACTATCAGCAAATAGCCCAAGCCTGCAAAGATGAAGTAAGGAAAGCTAAAGCTCAAAATGAACTATGGCTTGCGACCAAAGTCAAAAATAACAAAAAAAACTTCTTTCAACATGTAAAAAACAAGAAAAAAAGATAAGGAAATGATTGGTCCATTAGTGGGGGAAAGTGGCAAGAAGGGACAAGCAAAAGGGAGAAAGCAGAACTATTTAACTCGTTTTTTGCACAAAGGGAAAAAACAGTCCAACCCATCAAAAACAGTACCATAAAAAACAGATTAGAAACACAAGTTAAGATAGGCAAGAAAATGATAAGTGAGCACCTGTCCAGCCTAGACAAGTTCAAATCACCAGGACCAGATGGATTACACCCCAAGGTTCTCAAGGAACTGGCAGATGTGATCTCAGGACCACTGAACTATATTTTTCAAAGATCCTGGAGCACTGGGGAACTACCAGAGGACTAGAAAAGAGCTGATGTAGTTCCCATCTTCAAAAAAGAAAAAAAATGGATCCAGGAAATTACAACCTATCAGCCTGACCTCAATACCTGGGAAGATTCTGGAAAAGATAATCAAACAACGAATCAGCGAACACCTAGAAGCAAACAAAGTCATTACTAAAAGCCAACATGGATTTGTCAAAAACAGATCATGCCAGACAAATCTTATTGCATTCTTTGACCAAGTGACAAAATTAGTGGACCAGAGGAATGCTGTGGATATAATTTACTTGGACTTCATTAAGGCATTTGATAAAGTAGATCACAACCTATTACTTGATAAGATAGAAAAATGTGGGTTAGACAGCATCACACCAGATGGATTCGTAGCTGGCTGACCGGCCGTACTCAGCATGTGGTCCTCAATGGAACTGCATCTACATGGAGGGAAGTGTGTAGTGGGCTCTATTCTGGGCCCACTGCTCTTCAACATCTTCATCAACGATTTGGATGAGGGGATATATGGGGAACTCATCAAATTTGCAGACAACACCAAGCTGACAGGAATAGCCAACACTCCAGAAGATAGGAGGATCTGGACAGACTTGAACACTGGGCGCTATCTAACAAAATGAAATTCAATGATGAAAAAAGTAAGGTTCTACATTTAGGCAAAAAACCCCAAATGTACAGGTATAGTATAGGTGGTACCTTGCTCAATAGTAGTTTGTGAGAGGGATCTTGGAGTCGTAGTGGACAATCACCTAAATATGAGCCAGCAGTGTGCTGCCAAAAAAGCCAACACAGTGCTAGGCTGCATTAACAGAGGGATAGAATCAAGATCACGTGAAGTATTAATACCAATTTACAATGCCTTGGTAAGGCCACACTTGGAATACTGCATCCAGTTTTGGTCACCATGATGTAAAAAAGATGTTGAGACTCTAGAAAGAGTACAGAGAAGAGCAACAAAGATGATTAGGGGACTGGAGGCTAAAGCATATAAGGAACGGTTGCTGGAATTGGGTATGTGTAATTTAACGAAGAGAAGGACGAGGGGGGACCATGATAGCAGTGTTCCAATATCTCGGGCTGCCACAAAGAAGAGGGTGTCAAGCTATTCTCCAAAGTGCCCGAGGGCAGGACAAGAACCAACGGATGGAAACTAATCAAGAAGAGAAGCAACCTAGAACTAAGGAGAAATTTCCTGACAGAACAATTAACCAGTGGAACAATCTGCCTCCAGAAGCGGTGAATGCTCCAACACTGGAAGTTTTTAAGAAGAGACTGGACAGCCATTTGTCTGAAATGGTATAGGGTTTCCTGCCTGAGCAGGGGGTTGGACTAGATGACCTCCAAGGTCCCTTCCAAATAATTATTATTATTATTATTATTATTATTATTATTATTATTATTATTATTATTATTATTATTATTATTACTACTATTATACCCCTCTTTTGGGTAATAACTGATAGTTGCCAAAATATTTAAAGTGCAGAACAGCTATTGTTTCCAAATGCAAACTTGGTACTATTGGTCAAAAATGCTACTATTGCTAGACTTGTTTCATCTTTTTCCCCTGACATCTATACTGCCTGTATGACCAATAGAAAAGGGTTTTTGAGAATACCCAGTCCCAGCTCTTTTGCTATTTACTCCCCTTAAATCAGTCGGCAAAACTGTAATCTGAGATTAAATATTGACTGAATAGATGCATTTATTTTATAAAGCTTGTTAGCAGTAGAGAAAATAAAACATGCTATTGCTGACCAAATATTTAAGATCAAAAATATTTGTTGATTTCCTCAACACAAGAACATAAAACAGACTCAAACATAGGCTAAACTATATATTAGGACCATCTTGGACTATATATGGAGTCCAGAGATTTTTGATATAGGGAACTATCTAAGCATAAGTTGAACAAAACCAAATAGTCTTCTGTCTTTTGAGTTGGATGCTGAGGCTTTTTCAGATGTGATTTTGAAAGCAGAGCTTAAGATAGAGATAATGTATCTTGTTTACAACCACTTATGTTTCTACAGCAACATAATGTAAATAAAACAGTCTGTCTAGGGATGCTTTAAATCTCTAGGGAATCTAGAAGATCCCAACAAACAAGGCTTCCTCAATATTGTGTATTAAATGACTTAGGGTCCTATTTATGTAAGCTATTTAATAATGTGCTCTTTGCATTAAAGGATACATGAGCCATAATAGCATGGCTCATTGTAGCTCTCTGCAGACATTCAGGCTGTGCATTCTCAAGTTGAAAGTGATGGGACAAGAGGACACCAGTTCTGCCTATTGCATCCTTGAGTCTGTTGGTTTCAATAAAACCTTGTGTGCATTAAGCGCTGAGGTTTGGAAAGAGGGCTATAACATGTTTCTTTTACACTTTAATAATGCATAAAAATGTGCATTATCAGGTATATACAATATATATTTTATTGCTGCACTAGTTTTGCTGTTTATTTTTATAAACTGCTTAGTGTATACATTTTGCAGAAGAACTGGGCCATCAGTGGGTAGAATGAACATATTTTTGCCTTGTCATATAGGCAAAGCTGCCTATAGGAAATAAATCGTCATCTTATGTAATTAACCCATTTTAGTTTTTATAAATATTTACTAAAATTTTATTACATTTATTAAAAATATTACTAAAACAGATAAGGAAAAATAGAAAATGCTGTGGAAATAGGAAAATATTCACTGCAAAATTGGCAATCTCTTGAGCTGTGTTCTGAACTGTTCCGTGTTATTTGCTTTATTCATATGTAAAAGCAGAATTAGAATGCATGGAATGACTGTTGATTAGTCTTTGGGTATGTACTGTACTGCTTCTCTTACTGCTTAAGCTAAGCCATAGTAACATGATCTGAGATTCAGGGATGTTAGCCTCAGTCCCATGCCAGAGACAGGTTGTGCCTTTTTGATCCTGGAGTTCTAGGACACCTAAAGGTCTTGATTGGCCTATCCCAGGTTACTGATGAACCTAATAGGGTTTCAGAGAAAATCTAGAGTTATTCCTGAAGCTCTGCTTCATGGTTCAGCCGAGGCCTTAGTCATGACTTGAAATGAGCATATTCCAATAATTCTGCCTCTGTGGACCTTGCAGTCATGTGTTCTGCACAGTATCCTGGTCTACACAGGAGTTCTGGGAGATGAACAGACCTAAGAGAGACTTATAGCCCACTAGAGAAAGATGAAAGGTGATGCCAACCAGATATAGGTAAGAGCCTTCATTAGGACTTAACATGTGATAATAAAAGCAGCAAAGTGAGTTAATAACAGAGTAACAAAATTGGAAGGGACCTTGGAGGTCTTCTAGTGCAACACCCTGCCTCAGGCAGGAAACCCTGTACCGTTTCAGAGAAATGGTTGTTCAATCTCTTCTTAAAAACCTTCAGTGACGGAGCACCTACAACTTCTGTAAGCAAGCCTTTCCACTGGTTCATTGTTCTCACTGTAAGGAAATTTCTCCTTAGTTCTAGTTTCTCTCCTTCTAGATTGTTTGTTTCTCTCCTTGATTAGTTTCTATCCATTGTTTCTTGTCTTGCCTTCTGGTGCTTTGGAAAGTAGGTTAACCCCCTTTTCTTTGTGATAGCCCTTCAAATATTGGGATACTGCTATTATGTCACCCCTAGTGTTTCTTTTCACTAGACTAGACTAGTTCACTCTGCTGCTCTTATTGTATCTGCAGATAGCTACCCAGTGGACTCTGTTTTGGGTTACCAGGGCACTCTTGGATAAGAAAGGGCAAAGAGAGCCCTTGCAGAGTTGCTGTGATGCCTATTCGAGCGGAGTTGAACTCCAGCTGGGCAGGTCCTATGAAACTGACCAAGGCACGTCCTAGTTTGATTATCTGGGAAGAGTTTAAGCAATGTTATCTCATTGCTCTGGACTTAAGAAAATATTTC
>NW_015400634.1:0-1419 GCF_001527695.2 Protobothrops mucrosquamatus
TAAACAGGGAGAGAGAAAAATGTAAAAACTAGTACAAATTGGAAATTTGTTTTGGTACTTTTAACAAAATTAATTCAAGTCCATTTGCCTTTTGAATACATGTTTACTGCTTTATGCCCTTTGAAAACAAGTGCTAATATAAAGTATAACTGTTATTACAGCCAATTCTATGCTGTCCCTTGTAAAACATTAACCACAAGATTTTTATCACTGAATCTGCGATAACAATCTCATCCTATAGCTGATTTGAAAATAATATAACCCCTTTGTTGTGTCTTCATTTTCTAGTTCCTAAAGCTCAGTACATTTTTCATTTTTTTTTGTACTTTCATTTTTCATTCATTGCTTCATTGATGCCTTTGCAGGAAGGAAAGTTGTCCTCTTGGTTTTAAGAATGAAATGAAAAGATCACATTGTTTTACTTCCACCAGTACTTGGAGTAGCTTTTGCAAATGCCACTAAATACAGATGTAAGAATCACATTCCTTTGCAATATTAAGCTGTTTACTGAGATGACTCTAATCCTGTCTTTCTTATATCTGTTATCTCCCTTTACCTAGCTATATCCTGATTAGCTGCCATCCTACTTGTCAATTGTCCCATTAAATTTTCATTACCTTTATTCTATAAATGACTTAGTGAGAAAGAGAAATATATATTTTTAGTTCTTGGTCATCAGTTTGATGACTGCCTGAATACATGCTCACCATGCTAACCTACAGTCTTTTTTTCTAAAGGTAAAAGTAATGGTTTCCCCTGTCCAGTTTGTCTGATTCTAGAGGGTGGTGCTCATCTCTGTTTCCCAGCCAAGGGAAAGCCAGCATTGTTTGAAGATATTTCCGTGGTCATGTGGCTAGCATGACTATACACTGAGGTGAACGGAATTCTGTTACCTTCCCACCGAAGTGATACCTATTTATCTACTTGCCTTTGCATGCTTCTGAATTGCTCTCTTCAATCTTACAATCTGTGTGATTAATAGATTTCACTCCATGTTACTCTCAGTAATTGTCCCTAGATGTCTGAAATAACATTACCTTTTATGATCCTGTTTAAGCTTGTTGTTACAGTCCTCTCTAGGATAAATATGCTTTTCCTCTGGAGTGCCCTGCTCATCTTTATCTTGATTTGGCATCAAATATTGAGTCTAGTAATCTGATCCTGCCATTTTTGTAATGCATTTGTTATAAAGGTTAAAGAGGTAATTTGTCTATTCACCCATCAGCTCCTATTTCTATTCCTTTCTTATTCTGAATCATTCCATTGATACAGATCCAGTTCTTAGAGTAGCTTCTTGTTCATTGAAAAGACGCCCAGAAGAATAATCAGTTCTGGTTTAATACATCCTCAGGTCACGATCTACTTTGTTGAAGTTAATGGAATAGGCATAAACTGTCTTGCATGCTCTTGTTCTCCCTT
>NW_015400634.1:4107-6096 GCF_001527695.2 Protobothrops mucrosquamatus
ATAAGTGAAAACGTGTCATTGCTTGACCTCATTTATTGCATCCTAGGCTGTCATGTGATATCCTTTTGCATAATGGCCAACTCCCATCTAGGATGCTAGAAAATGGGAACTTCTTTTCTGACTAGTTTTGCACAGCACTTTTCCAACAGAGTCATTCAAATTTAAATTTTGTTGACTGCTCATAAGTAGAATCCAAAATAGTAGCTGTGCACTGTCTTACCATTTTTTCTGGGATTCATGTTAGACCATGAACCTCAGTGAAGTGGTAGGTTGCTCTCTGGTATGTCCTTGGTGAATTGAGAACTTGATTTTATGAACCTCCTTGCCTCTATGTTACGCACAAATGGCCGCAGAATGCATGGATGGGTGGGAGATAAAAATCTGGTTTGGAGAGGTAATCACTGTCTCAGTTTGGGAGGGACATGAACATGGTACCTGCAGTCTTGAAGGAGACTAGGGATCTTTTTCGATACCCCCATTCTTCACAATTATTTCCTGTTCTCTAACTTCTCCTGTTAGGAAAGATTACTCAGACCATTATTATAGGATAATACTAGAACACCCTAGATGAAGCAGGTTATGTGAATTCTTCTCAGTCTGAGAAGAACTGACTTGAGACAGCATTGGCCACTCTTCTGCATTAGCTTTGGCAAGAAGTAGCACTTTTCTCCAGCTCTTTAGACTTAGAATTTATGTGGTATTTAAGACCACTGTGTATCATTATCCCTGACTATTAATCTCTTGACATTTGATAATCTGGAGGGAAGAAAACAGGGCATGATGGAATACTACAAAATGGAGTTATAGTTTGAGGTTTTCTGCCAGTTTCAATGTTGTTGTTCAATGATATGACACTCTTGAAAGGCAGGGATGAATGGATCCTTCTGAACTCAAGGCTACTGCTTCATGAGTAAGTGGAGAACATGGCTAGGTGAACTTTTGCCCAGCTTCTTTGGGGCAACAGCTGCACACCTACCTGGAGCAGCAAGACCTCACTTGTGTGATAGATGCCAGTATCAGTCCTGGAATCCTCTCTATGTGAGAACCATTCAGAAGTTTCAGTTGCTTAAGCAGCCTAATTATTGGTTAGTGCTCCAGTCACAACCACAAAACACAGATAAAAATAATCATACGTGGCTCTGTGTGTGTGTGTGTGTGTATATACACATATATATGTATATATATAAAAATCACATTAACAATAAATATTATAAAAAAATACAATCCACAGGTGAAAAAGGAAGTAAAATAGCCACCTCGCTAATCAAGCCATCTATGCAGGTTTTCAGTTACTAAAAATCCTAGGCCTGAGAACATAACTAGATCTTGAGGGCCATCCAGAATTTCAAAAGGGATAGAGCTAATCTAATTTTAGGAAGAAGAAAGTTTGATAAAATGGGCACCACAGCAGTTAAGGCAGATATCCTGGGATCCAACAACTGTAGGTCCTTAACTGATAATATCTGCAGCTTGCTTTCTCTGGCAGATCTCTGGATTGATGTCTGGGCAGAGGCAGTCCTCAAATAGCATGGTACCATCCCATCCCAGCTTTATAGATCAAAACCAGCACCTTGGATTGGACTTAGAATCAAGCTGGCAGCCAAGGCAGATTGTGAAGCAGAATGTAACAAACGCCACTCTAGGAACACACATATTTGCCATGCTGCTGCAATATGTACCTGCTAAAGCTTCTGGATACTCTTCAAGAGCAGTCCCATGTAGAGCATATTGCAACAATCCAATCTAGGACAACCACTCTAGAACAGGGCCTGCTGATCCAGGGATTGATGAACTGGTATACAAGATGAAGGTGTTCAAAATGTCTCCTAGCCACAATGTCTACCTGTTCAGCAGAAGTCATGAGTCTAGAAGGATGTCCAGGTTGTGCACTGGGTCTACTAGGGCAGTGTAACCCTACCCACCATCAAAGATGGCATAGTTCTGGAACCAGTAGGGCCAAAATCCATAGCCACTCAGTCTTGCCAGGAT
>NW_015400635.1:0-1448 GCF_001527695.2 Protobothrops mucrosquamatus
GTTCTCATTCAAGCCAGCCAAGCAAAACAAAGGGGGGGAAGTTTCCATAACTTAGAAGCATTGTGCTCCATCTCTCCTGGTCCATTCTATCAAAGATAATAGTTACGTGTTAGCCATTCCATTTTACCATAAGGTTTAATGTTCTGTTAAGAGAATGCATCATTCAATACCACACGTTATTCGAATCCATGCATAATAGCAAATCAAAGATGTAATCGTGCTAGATAGGAAAATGAAGAGCAACTCTGATCAGATTAGAGAAGTTTCAGTTACCAATTTCTCATTTAAACAGTTGTAATTTATTTATTTATAGGGTTCCTCTCGTGTCGATGTCATTGCAAAGCTGGAAGTTCCTCCTTGATAGTAGAAACTAAACAAAAGACAATCAGCCAATTGGATCGCTAAGCTACCTTGTCAGATTCCAGCATTACAGCATGCCTCCTTGAACATCAATACATTACCTGAAGGTGTCTTTTCAAACCAGCGAGTCATGTTTCTTCCTGTGTAATTATATCAGCATCTGTTTCAGAAATCAGACTAATCCTTTGGGCTTTGCAGGTCAACTGAAGGCTTGTGCTCTGATCACGAGTGTGGGATTAATCTTTAATATTTGCAAAAGTATTTAGAATCATAACAAGTATTTGCCTTGACAAGCCCCATGGAAAACAAGAGCAGATTCTCTCTGGCACCTTTTCTCCCCAAGCAGCCTGCCTTTAAGTAGAACATTGACATAAAGGTGTGAATTATGGAGATTAAGGTCGTTTAGACCCTTTGAATCAAATAAAACAGACTTCTGAAAGAAAACACACTTGTCAGTCAGCAATGTTAAAGTGGGATCTATGCAGCCGGCTGAAAACGGCACTGAAAACCCCATAAAGACAACTGTAGAACTTGCTAATAAGAGTACATAAAGATATTCATGCATATGTTCAGTGTTTGACTTCATCACATTGTGCCTCCTGCAGTCCAAGAGAGCAAACCCCACATTCTGGGGGCCACCATCCCTTTTGTGATTCCAAAAGACGATGGAACTAACCTCTCTTCTCCTCTTGAATTTTGGTCATTAAGGTCAATATAGTGTCTTAATTTGCTTCATTTGATTAGGGTTTAAATCTCAAACATATAAAAAATATATTAAGAAAAGGAACTCTTAATTGTCCATTCGTATCTCCTGGAATAAAAGGAAGAACCATGCAAGCTATCACCGTTTTATTCAAAACTCCAGATGCAGAAGTATTGTAACTAACAATATGGTCTTGGGGGATTTCAACCTGCCATCAGTGGGTGAGACGTCAGCGGCAGCTCAGGAGTTCTTGGCTTCCATGACGGCCTTGGACTTGACCCAATTAATTCAGGCCCCCACTCACACGGGTGGACACACGCTGGATCTGATTTTTGTCTCAGGCCAGTGGCAGAGTGATCTGGTATTAGGGGAGATAGCTATTGAG
>NW_015400635.1:4631-6095 GCF_001527695.2 Protobothrops mucrosquamatus
AAAGTATTTTAATTGGAAACACAGCTTGTAATATTTGGTTTTAATTCGGCTTTTATCGGGGTTTATTTTCTGTATTTTTGTATTTTGTAATTTTTTGTATTTTGTGTTTATTATTTGTTTTTAATATGCTGTGAACCGCCCTGAGTCCTATGGGAGAAGGGCGGTATACAAATTAAAATAATAAATAATAAATAAATAATAAATTGTACCTCTGAGTATTAAATACTGACCACAATTATAAGTTAAGCTAAGATAACCTTTATTGTCATTTTTTACTGTGGGCACACTGACACACATCAAAAATGAAATATAGTTCCCCGGTCTCAAAGTGAACACATACATGACACACACCTAAGCATACTATATACAGCATATACATACTATATACAACATATATATAGACCTACACCCCTACATATACATAAGATATGAATATTAAACACTGTCCATCTTGAATATAAATGGAAGGAGGAAGCTTGAGAGTTCACAAGGTTTATACTGTATGGAGTGAAACTTATTTGAATTGTCCCATTGTTGGAGCCAGATACTTTTTAATTTGTAAGCCACCCAGAGTCACCTTGTATGGGAGTTGGATGGCATACAAATTTAATAAGTAAGTAAGTAAGTAAGTAAGTAAGTAAGTAGGTAGGTAGGTAGGTAGGTAGGTAGGTAGGTAGGTAGGTAAGTAAGTAAGTAAGTAAGTAAGTAAGTAAGTAAGTAAGTAAGTAAGTAAATGGAATGTGGAGAGTCCATAGAAAGGTATTCTGTTGCTTCAGTATTTTTCATCACTGCCTATGCTGGCTGGTTTTACTGAAAGTAATAAGTTAGTAAGATCACATTTCCCAGTTCTGGGTTAGATAGTACAATCCATCAAGATTCTTATTATTAGTATTTCCTGTTTTAGAAATTGAGAACTGGTATCAAAAGCATATTTTGCTATTTGTCTGTTCTATTTAGTTGCTCTTGTTGCAAGAATAAATCCTATCTGATTTCAAGCAGATGCATTGAGGGATTCTTGTGCAAATGGAAATTTTTACTTTTCTTCTTCAAAAGAAGGGAATGAATTTATCCTCCCTATCGTTCAGCAAGGATTATTAATAAAAACTATTTTCACAAACAAGTAAATAGATGGCACTTTGAGAAAGACAAGTAGAGAAATCTGAGAGAGAATTAAATTGCATTTTCAAGGAATATCAAACTATTCAAGGCAAAAAAGGAACTCACACTATCTTAAATAGTTTCCTGAGGTTCACTTTGTAAAATACGTTATTTTGAGAAAAGCCCTAAAATCTTCCAGTGATTTTCTGTGGACGTTAAGAATGCATCAAGGTGTTGAAATGTTTATGTTTATCAAGCCTCAAGGCAAAGGGACACCTGCAAAGCACCAGCATTGAAAAGTTCCTGAAAACTGAACTGTCAATCAGGAATTGGCTCCAGATCTCTTCTGGCATTTTACTGAAACTT
>NW_015400636.1:0-1497 GCF_001527695.2 Protobothrops mucrosquamatus
TTAAAACGCCTAGCTTTCGTCAGCTATCTGCTGACGTCCTCAGGGCTCAAGATGTCAGTGACTCCCATGGACTGACATCTTGAGCCCTGAGGACGTCAGCAGATAGCTGACGAAAGCTAGGCGTTTTAATTGATTTTATTAGTAATTTTAGTAATTTTAATATTAAACCAAATTATTTTATCATATTCCCTGGTGCTCATATTTTCTCACTGTTCTAGTATGTATACTATGTATACTGAGGAATAGAACCAGTTTGGTGTAGTGGTTAAAGTGTGCCAGGCTAGAAACTCAGAGACCATCACTTCTAGTCCTGCTTTTGGCATGAAGCCAGCGGCATGACCTTGGGCTAATCCTTTTTTCTCAGCCCTAGGAATGGCAAGCCACTTCTGAAATGGGCAGTGTTGGACTTCATGGTTTAGTGACCTTGGTCTAGAGAGCAGATTTCTCTAGACTAAATCTGTTCTCTAACATGGTTCATGGTCCCTAAACCCTGAAGCCCTACAGATACTGAAAGCCTACATCCATACACTTCTGAAATCCTTCCAAGAAAACTTCAGGGACTCATCCAGGTAGCACCAGGAATCAACACTGATTCAAAGGCGTGTGCATACACACACACACACACACACACACACACACACATACACATACACAGACATCAATTGGGGACCTCCTCAAAGCAAGGCTGGAGAACCTGCATCACTTCAGATGTAGACTACAACGGCCAGCATCCTCATTAAACTGGGGGAGGCTGGTAGCAGTTGTGGTTTAGCATATTGACAGATTTCATTTCCATGCTCTAAATTATATTTATTTTTGTTATTGTCCTCTTTTTAAAAAAACTTTGCAGCCTCCCTGGCTGCTGTTGCCCGTGTGAGGGGGAAAAAGCCCAATTCTTACATTTTGGTGTCCCCTGAGACAGAAATGGGGAAAACTAGAAAGTCTGCAAATAGCTGAGGAGAAGATTGGTCACTAAAAACTAGATAGAGTCTTAAATCAATTCATAGCTAATCGATACAAGGCCACCCTGGTTTTTTTCCCCCTCTGGAGAAAAATAAATAAATCTACATTTCTTTTCTTTTCCCTCAACATGAAAAATAGTCAAATGTACAAAAGAAATTAGCACTTCTACCCACTGCAATAGCACAATTATTTTAAACAACAGATGATCACGATATAAAAACCTGCAACGTTCTATGATGCTACCTCAAATCACTTAAAGAAAATAGATGTTGATTTTTTTTAACTGAACTTATGTAGATACAGGATCTTCTTTCCTCCCACCTCAGTTAAACAGATTTTTTTTTACATTAGTCAGAGGAATGCTTCACCTATTAAATTTGTCCAGAACAGTAGAACAAGAAATTAGTTTGCTTCATCTTTTTATATGAACTTGACAAAATGTAATTTAGAGCCATAAATACAACTGCACACATCTGCTCTTCTTAGAGGTGTAAAAAGGTATAAGACCAAAATTAACAAGGAACCCATTGCTCA
>NW_015400636.1:4152-6091 GCF_001527695.2 Protobothrops mucrosquamatus
TAATTCCCAACTTCTCCAGACGTTGCTCCCAATTAAGCTGGGAACTTTCTACATACAACATAGAGATAAAGGTTGACATTTTCTCCTTAATATTTCCTTATATGTCACAGTGTCTTTGCTCTGAACAGAAAAAAATCACTACTTTTTATTGAAATCTCCTAACTGGATTTGCCTACAATTGCACAGAACAGAGAACTTTTGCATGTCTAGCTTGTTTTGCACATCTAGCCTGAATATAAAAGATAGGGGGAAATATCTACTACAAGGCTTTTCAACCAGTGGTACAGGTACCACCTGTGGTACATTGGCACCTGGCAGGTGGTACGCGACCATCCTAGAAAAGTGGTAGCGGCGGAGGGGAATGAGCTGAACACCGCAGCACCGCACAAGCCTGAGTGAGAGATGGCTGGAGCTGCAGGGCTATCAGGGCTCAGCAGAAGCGCCAGGATCAGCACTTCTTCGGGCCTGTCAGGGGTCAGTGGAAGCACCAGGATCAGCGCCAGGCTCCAGCTGGAGCTCGGCGCTGATCCTGGCACTTCTGCTGAGCCTAGAAGAAGCGCCAATCAGCTGGAATGTTGCAGCATCTCCAGGGTCTTGTGATTTACATTCAGATGCTTGGCAACTGATTCATATTTATGACGGTCACAGTGTCCCAGGGTCATGTGAAGTGACCAAAACCTGCTGCAACCACCCAGCAGACAGGGGGAATAAAAACCAAACACCTCCCACCCCACCCCCACTGCCAATCCTCAACAGAAATGCTCACAACAATGAAAACCCCGGACAGGAGGAAGAGCACCGCCAGGTGGGCAGGCAGGTGTCTTGCTCGGCTGTGACTTGGGGGGCACTTTTTTCAGTGCCATTGTAACTTCGAACAGTTACTAAGTGAACTGTTGTAAGTCGAGGACTACCTGTACTTCATCACGTTTTTCCTTTTTTTATGGGTCATCAAGTTTTTAACACCTTGCTAGGCGACTGGTGGTACTTGGATATTGCCATATCCTAAAAGTGGTACAATGGGTGAAAAGGTTGACAAGCCCTGGTCTACTAGTTGAAATACCTGTCAACATAAAATAAAAAAAAAATCTGTGTGTTCTCCTTTGGTATGCTCTTGCAGACTTATATAAAGATTCTATCTTGCGTTCTCTTTCCCCAAAATATTATTTAAAATTTTTATTCTTGCGATTTTCTTTAGAACTTTTCTGGGTTGGTGCCTTTGAATCTATGATATGGTTGAAAGTGTAGAAGGCATGGCTACTGGTTTTCTGTTACAAATCTTTCCATCTCGAAATCCTCCGTAGCTGCCCTTATTTTCTAATCTGAAAGATCCAAGGATATAAAGTCTGCCTCTTCTCTGGATTTAATGGAAGCCAGAAGGGATTGCACATTAGTGGAGAAATTATTTATAAGGCAGGACAACAAAATTCCCACATATTCCTTGGCTTCCAAGAACTCACTGACTGTACATTATACACGATATTCCACCCACAAGAATTTCACTGATAATATATTTTGAAATCAAACTGAAAACCAAATTCTTTTTCAGCAAATAAGATGAGAACAGGTAGGAAAATGACACAGGAAAACTTTCTACGCGGTCACTTAATTTCTGCTGGAAACGAAGGGTGATTTGAAAATTGGCCATTCAGTTCCCCATAAAGATTAATTTAAGTTGTCTGTTAAGGTACAGGTAGTCCTTGATGTATGACCATAATTGAGCCCAAAATTTATGTTGTTAAGTGAGACATTTGTTAAGTGAGTTTTCCTCCATTTTATGACCTTTCTTGCTTCAGCTGTTAAGTGAATCACTGCAGTTAAGTTAGTAACACAGTTGTTAAGTGAACCTGGCTTCCCCATTGACTTGGCTTGTCTAAAGATTCCAAAAGATGATCATGTGACTCCAGGACACTGCAACCATCATAAATATGAACCAGTTGCC
>NW_015400637.1:0-3886 GCF_001527695.2 Protobothrops mucrosquamatus
CTTCTTCTTCTTCTTCTTCTTCTTCTTCTTCTTCTTCTTCTTCTTCTTCTTCTTCTTCTTCTTCTTCTTCTTCTTCTTCTTCTTCTTCTTCTTCTTCTTCTTCTTCTTCTTATTATTATTATTATTATTATTATTATTATTATTATTATTATTATTATTATTATTATTATTATTATTATTATTATTACTACTACTACTATTATTTCAGAGGAGTAAGAGGCCAATGGGCCCAGAGAAAGAGGGTAGGCAACCTTGGCTCTTTTATGACTCGTGGACTTCAAGTCCCAGAATTCCTGAGCCAGCATG
The DNA here is from genome assembly GCF_001527695.2 of Protobothrops mucrosquamatus. Classification (NCBI taxonomy): domain Eukaryota; kingdom Metazoa; phylum Chordata; class Lepidosauria; order Squamata; family Viperidae; genus Protobothrops; species Protobothrops mucrosquamatus. The sequence continues at coordinate 307 of NW_015400637.1, forward strand.
GCTCACCTTGGAAGCCTCTCCCTTTCCCCTCAGCATGGCTGGCTGAGGAATTCTGGGAGTTGAAGTCCACGAGTCATAAAAGAGCCAAGGTGGCCTACCCCTGCCCTAGGGAGATTTCTTCTCTCCCCCAGTGCAATTACAGGTTGTCCTCAACTCACAACAACTGATTTAGTGACTCTTTGAAGTTACGACAACACTGGGGAAAAAGGGACCGATGATTGTTTTTCACGTGATCAAAATTCAGACATCTGGCAACTGACTCATCTTTATGATGGTCACAGTGTGTCCCGGGGTTGTGTGATCCCCTTTTGCGACCTTCCGACAAGCAAAGTCAATGGGGGAAGCTGGATTCACTTAACAACTGTGTGACCAACTTAACAACCTCAGTGATTCACTTAACAACTGTGGCAAGAAAGGTCATAAAATGGGGCAGAACCTGCTTCACTGTCTTGCTTAACAATAGAAATGTCGGGCTGAGTTGTGATCACGAGGGCTACCTGTGCAAGTAGAAAAGATACAAAACCCTGTGAAAATGTGAGCTCCTCTATTCTCTTGGTGAAACTCCTGTGAGGTGCCCCAAAATCAAAACAACTCCAAGATTAGAAAGCAGCCTGTGTAATGTGGGACCCTCCCCCTTTGATTACACCTCAATATTTGCCTTCGGGGATTGGAGTCCCGCCTGCTTCGTTACAGAAAGTAAGTTCTAAGCGGTGAAGAGAGAGACCGTGTCCATGGGCAAACTGTGCGAGACTTAACAATCCACAATCCCCTAGACCAGGGGTAGGCCACCTTGGCTCTTTTATGACTCGTGGACTTCAACTCCCAGAATTCCTGAGCCAGCATGGCTCACCTTGGAAGCCTCTCCCTTTCCTCTCAGCATGGCTGGCTCAGGAATTCTGGGAGTTGAAGTCCACAAGTCATAAAAGAGCCAAGGTTGCCTATCCCTAGTATAGGGTTTCCTGCCTGAGCAGGGGGTTGGATTAGAAGACCTCCAAGGTCCCTTCCAACTCTATTACTATTATTATTATTATTATTATTATTATTATTATTATTATTATTATTATTATTATTATTATTATTATTATTATTATTACTATTGCCATTGCTATTGCTATTGCTATTGCTATTATTATTAAGACAAGAATAGATTTTGTTTGGTTCAGTACCACTTGTCTCTTTTCTAGGAGCCTAATCCCGTATATCCTATAACTGAGCCTCACTATCTCTCTTCTTTTCATCTAGCGAAGCCAAAAGAATACAGTAATATTTGCAGATTGATCCAAGAGAAACCCCTTATAAAAGATTAATGCCAAATCTCTCTTTGCGCTTGCCCTTAAACCATCCTTATCGCTCTGTTGTTCTTGTAGCTGTCATTATCGCATCTTTTTACCCAGGCATGATACAAACAGACAAACACACAATGCCATCCAATTAAATCATTTCGTAACTCAGCAGCCAGACCTGTAAACAAACATGAAGAACTGGGACAATCATCTATCTGGCTACTGGGGAAGTCATGAAAGTGAGAGAAAAACAACAACAACAACAACAACAAAAACCCAAATAAATGAATAAGCATCAGCCTGCAATACAACTGAGTATGATGCAACCATAATTAAAATAAAGCAGATAATCCATCTGAGTACTTAAGAAGAGACTGGACAACCATTTGTCTGAAATGGTAATAGGGCTTCCTGCCTCAGCAGGGGGTTGGACTAGATGATCTCCAAGGTCCCTTCCAATTCTGTTATTCTGTTATTTAGTGGAATAACTTGCATCTGGAAGCTGTGAATGCTCCAAACACTGGAAGTTTTTAAGAAGGGACTGGACAGCCATTTGTGTGAAATGATATAGGGGGTTGGACTAGATGATCTCCATGGTCCCTTCCAACTTTATTACTACTACTACTACTACTACTACTATTACTACTACTACTACTACTATATCATTATTATTATTATTATTATTATTATTATTATTATTATTATTATTATTATTATTATTATTATTATTATTATTATTTGTGAAGACTACTGAAAGTATGATGGATCCTCCTACAGGTAGTTCTCAACTTACAACAGTTCGTTTAGTGATCATTCAAAGTTTCAATGGCATGGAAAAAGGTGACTTATGACTGTTTTTCACACACTTACAACCGTTTCAGCCTCCCCCATGGTACTCCACTACTTCTACTCCACTTAAAAGCCCCATTTCTATTTATTTTCAAACTAAACTGGAATTAAGAAACAGCAAATATAAATACCGTTTTCCCGAAAGTAAGGCCTACCCTGAAAATAAGCCTAGCTTGATTTCTGAGGGTGGGCTTAATATAAGCCCTACCCCAAAAATAAGCCCTAGTTTTGGGGCAAGGAGCAGGGGATTGGACTAGAACAGGGCTTTTCAACCAGTGGTACGGGTACCACCTGTGGTACATTGGCACCTGGCAGGTGGTACACGACCATCCTAGAAAAGTGGTAGCGGGGGAGGGGAATGAGCTGAACTGGTGGCAGCACCGCACAAGCCTGAGCGAGAGATGGCTGGAGCTGCAGGGCTGTCAGGGCTCAGCGGAAGCATCAGGATCAGTGCCAGGCTCCAGCCGGAGCTCGGCGCTGATCCTGGCGCTTCTGCTGAGCCCTGAAGAAGCACCAATCAGATGGAATGTTGCAGCATCTCCAGGGTCTTGTGATTTACATTCAGATGCATAGCCACTGATTCATATTTATGACGGTCACAGTGTCCCAGGGTCATGTGAAGTGACCAAACCCTGCTGCAACCACCCATCAGACAGGGAAATAAAAACCACACACCCCCCACCCCAACCCCGCTGCCAATCCTCAACAGAAATGCTCACAACAATGAAAACCTCAGACAGGAGGAAGAGCGCTGCCGGGCGGGCAGGCAGGTGTCTTGCTCGGCTGTGGCTTTGGGGGCACTTTTTTCAGTGCCACTGTAACTTTGAACAGTCACTAAGTGAACTGTTGTAAGTCAAGGACTACCTTTACTTCATCACTTTTTTCCTTTTTTGGGGGGGGTCATCACGTTTTTGACACCTTGCTAGGTGACTGGTGGTACTCGGATATTGCCGTATCCTAAAAGTGGTACAATGGGTGAAAAGGTTGAAAAGCCCTGGACTAGAAGACATCCAAGGTCCCTTCCAACTCTGTTATTTTGTTATTCTGAAAGGAATTGAACTGATTTTTCTGAGACAAGAATTATGATAGGATTCAGCCTAATTCACACACATTCAGCATGTTAAAGGAAACTTTTCCCCACTCCCTGAGGGATCGAGATTCTTAAGAAGAGATTAGACAACCATTTGTCTGGCGTAAGTTCCCCGCTTGAACAACGGGTTGGACTACTAGAAGACTTGTTTATTTATTTATTTTATTTATTTATTAATTTAATTTGTACCCCGCCCTTCTCCTCATGGGACTCAGGGCGGCTAACAGCCTCATAAAAACCACAATACAAATACAATGATATCTATATTAAAAACCGAATTAAAAGGAAATATTTAAGAAGGCCGATCATTAAAATTATCCTTAAAATACCCTTAAAAAACCCCGCTAAAAATCCCTAG
>NW_015400637.1:4379-6088 GCF_001527695.2 Protobothrops mucrosquamatus
CGATCATTAAAATTATCCTTAAAATACCCTTAAAAAACCCCGCTAAAAATCCCTAGGCCAGACCCGCTTGTTGAAAAAGCCATGTCTTTAGGGCGCGGCGGAAGGAGGGGAGATCCGGGATCACCCGGATCTCTGGGGGTAGTTCGTTCCAGAGGGTGGGGGCTCCCACCGAGAAGGCCCTCCCCCTGGGGGTCGCCAGTGTTATTCTATATTCAGAATATTCAGAATATTCTATTTTAAAATGTAGAACTAGGGAAGTTCTAAGCTAGGTCTGGGCAGATGGGAGGTTGGCTAGGAGGAACCAGGATTGGCCCGGCCCCATCCTGGCCTTCTGTGGGACTACTGGGATTCCTCCTCTACACACACGGAAGTCAACACTCTGCCGAGGAAATCAACTGTAACGCCGCCCATAAAACTATATAGAACTTCTCCAACAAACTCAACTGGTTGAGTAGTAAAACCAGATTCCCCCCCCCCCCGGTGTGGCTAGCTAGATCCAGCTCCAAAGTCCAAGATGTGTGTAATTGTTTTATCAGGGGAATGGAGGCTAAAACATACAAGGAACAGTTGCTGGAGTTGGGTGTGTCTAGTTTAATGAAGAGAAGGACGAGGGGTGACAGGATAGCTGTGTTCCAGTATCTCAGGGGCTGCCCCAAAGAAGAGGGAGTCAAGCTATTCTCCAAAGCACCCGAAGGCAGGACAAGAAGCCACGGGTAGAAACTAATCAAGGAGAGAAGCAACCTAGAACTAAGGAGAAACTTCCTGACAGTTAGAACAATTAACCAGTGGAACAACCTGCCTCCAGAAGCGGTGAATGCTCCAACACTGGAAGTTTTTAAAAAGAGACTGGACAGCCATTTGCCGGAAATGGTATAGGGTTTCCTGCCTGAGCAGGGGGTTGGACTAGATGACCTCCAAGGTCCCTTCCAACTTTATTATTATTATTGATCATCGCACAGTCAGCCAGATGTTCAGACTGGATTTGGCATTTTTGTCTACCTATCGAGTCCTTCCCAAGGACCTGGGATAGGCAGATGTGGATGTTTGTTGGTATTACAGATATCGTCGCATGATGGAAGCTGTTCCTAGTAAGGCCGCCTTTTGCAATTGACTAACAGAAAATTTGTCAATGCCGATGATGGTGTTCAAGTGGTGCTCCAGTTGTTTTGGGATTGCACCCAAGGCGCCTATTACTATTGGGTACATAGGTCCCTTGGGTGCAATCCCAAAACAACTGAAGCACCACTTGAACACCATTGGCATTGTCAAATTTGCCATTATTATTATTATTATTATTATTATTATTATTATTATTATTATTATTATTATTATTATTATTATTATTATTATTATTATTATTATTGCAGCCTGCCTCCCCAATAATAATAAGGGTTGACCTGGATTTTCAACGGTCAGATGTATGGGGCCCCCCACCTTGGAAATACACGTTCTCGGCTGAAAAAATCCGAAGCAAAACAGTGTTGCCTGGATGTGCATTGAGGTTTCCCCGATAATTGTCGTTCTGCCCTTTGGAGTAGGTCGTACGATGAAAATGGGAACATGGCTTAGAGATAGATTGCACGCTTTTGCACAAACAAGGTCTCCAGTTCGGTTGTTCCCCATTTCTAATTACAGCTCTTATGTAGCGAGGATGTGCTGGTGAAAAACAAACAAATTGCTAGAGGAATTAATGGGATAACTTGCTTCTG
>NW_015400638.1:0-6088 GCF_001527695.2 Protobothrops mucrosquamatus
TCCAGACCATTTCTCTAATTATCTGTATGCTTTAACCAGCCAAGAAAATTGGTACTTTCTATAGTCTGTTATAGGAAGGTACAGATAGATGCAGCTAGGGCATTATGTCCCAAGAGATTTATATTGAAATAAAAATATCTAACTCTGTATTTCTTTGTGCCTTTATGATTAAGTTTGTTTTGGATAATCCTGTGACCACTGAAGACAGAACTAGAAGCCTACCAACTTCAGTGATAATGTAATACTGTTCCTAAAGATTTAAATGGTCAAAGTAGTGAATATTTGTGGGAATTTCACTCAGCAAACTCGTTATCTCAGCCTCTCAGCTCAAGTTTCTACTCTGCCTTACTTCAACTTGTTCATGTAATGGTAAAATGCAGGTTCATTCTATAGAACAGGTCTATCTATTGGCCAATTTTTAAAACTTAGATTAGGTTGGCTTCAAATGCTTAGTATTTGGTGTGTCTTTCCCATTTACATTATCACTGAATGAATGATGAATATTAGATCCTGTTGAATGAATATAATGTATCCTATTGTGGTAATCTTTTTTACCTTGAATGACTGGGCTTGTTTCATTTATTCTACTCCAAAAATATAACCTTTATTCTGGACTTTACAAATATCCAATGTTCCCCAACAGGCTTTTGCTTAGCTTCAGAATGTACAAGCCTGTCAAGCTTTTACTACTATTGTCTGTATTTATGGGTCTTTAAAAGCTTGAATAAATGGTTTGAGGATATGCTAATCTAACTTTTAAATAAGGTATTTGTAAATGCCTCCAAATAATAAAATAAAGTTAGCTGGAAAAACTGATGAATTTTAGGTTATATTAACTGGTATGATGCACAAATATATCAATATATAGGGAGCAGCAGGCAAATACTAATAATTGTTCTCTGATTCTGATGCATTCAAATGTTCTGGGGAGTACATAGAGTACATAGCTTTGCTAGCCAATTAGTTGTGCACTGGTAAATATGTGCAACGCAAAAGAAGACAAGCAATCCTTTCTTGGCTAGGAAATGTTACTTCAACAAGACACATCCTAGGATCTTAATGTCAAAAGAAAATCTCTCAAAGGTGTTCATGCTTTACTTAAATTTTTAATCCTAATATTTGTTTTGGCAAAAGTGGAAGTACTCTAAAATAGTGCAATTTTAAACCCAACTGAAGCTATTGGGATTATGTCTGAATAAACAGAGTTAGGACTGGCACTTCATGAAACGGAAACATAATGCTGCTGCTTATTTTGAAATGGTACAATTATGAAAAGATGTTCCTTCCAATGCTGATTCAAACTAAAGAAGGTGGTATGTGTGCATTCCTTTGGGTTTAAGATTTTAAGGGTGTGCCTTTTTGAATAACCCCAAACAGTAAGTGATACTCCAGCTTTGCAAACATTTCTTCAGTTTTATAATATATTATGAACTGACCCAACTTCAGCTAATGTCCTCTGATGGACAGTTGAAGACAAGTAAAATGGGATACAACAAGGAGATTTGCAACAGTCCCACATAATCCAATTGATAAACCAAATGGTGGTCCTGAACAAACATAATTCTATAAGGCTGTAATAATGAATGCATTCACTGGAAATTTCATGACAATTCTGTATCACATTCAGACTTTTAAATATATTGTGTATTACTTTAAAAGAAAACCTCAGTAAATTCTGAAAAATATTTTCAACCCAGAAGTCTGTTTTAAATATCTTATTTATTTGGAAGTCTTATTTTAATATTGCTTACATTGCTGAAGTATACCACCTTTTATGTGGAGAGTAGAGCTTGTGTTTAAAGAGACAATTCTTCATAAGCATTGGATTTGAGAATACTGTTTATTTTGTCCTTTCATTTTTTTTCAGAGTGCTTTATGGAAATAAGATCACAGAGATTCCCAAGGGCCTTTTTGATGGGCTTATATCTTTGCAGTTATTGTGAGTATTATCCTAGTTTCTTTTATTTCAACACATACAAATGATAAATAATGACTTTGTACACTGAAACTCCACTAATGTGTTTATTGTTGGTTGAGAAGACTGGTGTGTGAATCCCTCAAAATATGAAATATCATGATTTTTTGGCAATGTAGACTTAAGAAAAATGGATATTTGGTAACATGTAGATCGGTTTCTTGCTGGATTATATCTGGTTTGAAATAATTTTACAGAACCCTATTAAATCACGAGATCTTTAGAATCCACAAAGTTATTAAAAGATACTGCTCTTGAACTGATTACCATTCTGATAAACAATACATTCAAAGTGCTTTGGAAGGTATATACTGTGTAGCTCCAACCATATAATACTCAACTTTAACTTTTTTCCAATGGAATTATAAGTAATCATTGTTTCAGATACCTGAGAATTTTTTACAGTCATATTTGCAGTTTCTGTTTTATTCAAGATATGAGGAAGAATTCTCTAAAATTGTATATGGGAAGTCCTCAACTTACAACCACAGTTAAGCCCAAAATTTCTGTTGCTAATTGAGACATTTTTAAGTGAGTTTTGCCCCATTTTATGGCCTTTGTTGCCACATTTTTAAGTGAACCACTGCAATTATTAAGTTATTAACATGGCTGTTAAATGAATCTGGCTTCCCCATTGGTTTTGCTTGTCTGAAGGTCACAAAAAGTTATCACAACTGTCATAAATGTGAGCCAGTTGCCAAGCATCTGAATTTTAATCATGTGATTATGGAGATGCTGCAATGGCTGTAAGTATGAAAAACAAACATAAGTCACTTTTTCAGTGCTATTATGAATTCAAACGGTCACTAGATGAACTGTTATAAGTCAAGGACTACCTATACTGTTTTTGCTGCTAGCTGATGTAATTGGGTTCTTCTTTTCCTCTGAATAAGTATCATAAAACTATTCTTTGAAACCATTGCAAAATGCTCTGTATACTATGGTAAGCAGACAGAGATGTAGAATTCAAGTTACAGAGATTTTTATTTTTTTAATTAGGATGTGGACAAATACCTTGTAACAATAGTTGACAGTTCCAATGTTGAGGGGTCCTTGGTGCTCTCTGAGCTTGTTTGTTTTCTTGCTGATGTTTCATTACCCAACTAGGTAACATCATCAGTGCTAATAAGGAGTGCAGTTTACTGTCAGTTTATATTCTGGTGGCTTGCCTATCTGTGTTGGTGAGGGTGGTCTTAGAGATTCTTTGGTTGGGCTGTTTGCTGCTGGCGTCTTTTGCAGTTTCTTGATTGGGATATAGTTTACTTGATTGCTCGTCTGGAGTTAATCTGTGCTGATCTGGGTACTGATTACTGGTGGAGAGATGTTTGGGTCTTTTTGTTTCTTTTTGGGCTGGGTGTTAGTCTCTTTTGCATAGGCTATAGATGTTGTTAATGTCTGTGTCTATTCCCAAGAAGTACGGGAAACCCTGAAAAATGCAATCATAAAAACCCATACCAGCACAATACCATTGAGAAAGAAAAACAAGAAATTCAAGAAGAAACCAGCATGGCTTCACAAAGATCTCTCTGACAAACTGAAAGACAAAAAGGACAAATACAAAAAATGGAAAGAGGGGCACATAACTAAGGCCGATTATCAGCAGACAGCCAGAACATGCAAAGATGAACTCAGGAAAGCAAAGGCTCAGGACAAACAAAGATTAGCAACAGAAATCAAGGATAATAAAAAAAAGTTTCTTCCAACATGTTAACAACAAGAAAAAAGTTAAAGAATCTGTAGGCCCACTAAAGAGAGAAGATGGCAAGGAAATAACAGGCAACAGGGAGAAAGCAGAGCTGCTTAACTCATACTTTGAATCAGTCCTTGAATCGGTTTTTAAAATTAAGCTTTAAGAACAAGCTAAAATAAAGAAATAATAGACAAAGGAACATTAATAATAACAGAGTTACCTCACTAGTTGGTATGAAATAACCAGGTCTTGAGGGACTTTCAAGATTAGAAGTGATGAGGCCAACCTCACCTCAGAAGGAAGAAGATTGTAAAGTGTAGTGCCACAGCAGAAAAGGACCCTGCCTAGGTCCCACCTTGCCTTCTAACAAAAAAAAAGAAAAGGAAAGGAAAAAAAGAAAAGAAAAAAACCCATCTAACTATAATAAATACAGGTTAAACCCCCAATATATTTTCTCTATGAAAAACAAAATAATTTTATTTCAGAGTTGTCCTCTCTCTATTTTTTTTCTGCCTTTTAGCTACTATTATTAAAACCCTGAGCTCTACACAATAATTACTGCTAATATAGTGCTTAATGATAGCAAATTGGATTAGTCATGGTGATATGTACTCTGTGACAGCCACTGTCAAACCTGGTTCAGATATTTATCTCTAAACTGGAATTTATTTATTTTAAATCTTTACATACTATTTCCCATTAAAAATCTCAAAGTAACTGTGGCAAAAATGAGGGGGAATTACTATTCTTCATCAGTGTGATAATTCTAAAATTACCTTTGGTGTTTTCAACTATACATTGCTTGTAATTTTTATACTTTATTGTAACTTGGCTTTTCACAAGCTGCCAAGGGAGAAAATCAGTGTTGACAATAATGCAAACGTATGTAAAGATAAATTGAATATATTTTTCTAAGTCCAGTATAACTTTTAATTGCTTATAAGCAATTAACTTTTGACTTAGCTGAAGATTGTCCACATATATCTTTGCTTCTTTGTTTTTAGAAATACTTTGTAGTGTCTTCCATTGAACACAACCAACAAGATATATACTGATATATTTTTGTTTCTATCACAGAAATTTGTCCCAAATGATGTACTTAGATATCTAACTTAGCTTGACCTAATTCTTATGGGGACTAATGGAGAAACATTTATTCTTTATCATGATTGATTTTTCAGCCTGACAGTGGGCTTTCTATGTAAATACATTGGCAAATGTTGGGAAATAGTAAGCTTAATTACTATTACAATGAAAACAATATAAGACTATAAATATATTTCTTTTAAGTATTCATTTACATAAAGTCACCATTTTTAAAAAAAATCATGGCTAATCTCGCTAGCTTGCTTGTTTATTTTATTACATTTCTTTTACATTTCCTTCAAAAACACAATATATATACTTACTTAGTAATCCTCATAATATCCAGTGAGGTAGGCTAGGCTGAGTGTATGGCCAAGCAGTAATTAATCTAGTACCAACATGTACTAAGTACTAGATTAATAGCAGTCTTGCTATTTTTAAACTGTCATGTTAGATCAGAAGTGTTGGTGCGGGCAAATGCTATAGCAATACCATAAAAAGATTCTCACAGAAGCTTCTCCAAAAAGTGAATAGAGATTATTATTTATTTAATGCATATCCTGCCTTTGCTTTGTACATTCAAGGTGGTTACAGTGGATTTTACTCATTGGATGTTATATTTTATATTCTATATTCTATAAATTCTCACCCTATAAATGCATTGTAACCCTGTCTTCAATTTTATTTGCTCATTGTTGTAATTGTAGATCTTACTATATTTAATATAGTTTTAATGTTTACAGTATAGTTCAACATAACTGTGATCCTGGATCTTATTTATTACGTGCTAGTTACGGTCTTCTTCATTATTTGTACTGGTTTTTGACTGTAATGAACTAAACTGTATAGTTTATGTTATATAGTTTCTTTATCCTTCAGATCACATTTTTATCACTCACATTAGGCAACTAATTATCAATTAATGATATTTTCAATTATCACATTTTTCTGAACTGCAAAGATGAAGTAATAGTCACATTAATCAATCAGTCAGGAATATAATTATGTACAGAAAGGCTGCTGATTATCTCATCTATTTCTTTGGCATGTCTTGAAAAGGGTTTAACTGAAAAATACATTTCTTGAGAAAGTTGTAGCAGGATTCTTTTTTTTAATAACAAATGTTTTGACCCAGTGGTCTCTAAAGAAGTTTGATCTGAACTTAGAGATCCATGCTTTAATTACTTCTCATTAAGACTTCTGAGATGAACTGTGCAATCACTTTTTGATATGTACTTTGCTTACCACATTAGTTTAGCCATATATTAGTTGCACATATCACCAAATTATTTGTGGGCATTATTCATGATAACCCTTCTCTGTTATGCCCTTAATGA
>NW_015400639.1:0-2044 GCF_001527695.2 Protobothrops mucrosquamatus
AGTACAAAGCCAATTGGGTGATCTTGGGCCAATCATTCTTTCTCAGCCCTAGGAGGTAGCAAACCACTTTTGAAAATGTTGTCAAGAAAACTGCGGGAGCTAGCCAGACAGTTGCCAGAAGACAACACTGATTTGAAGGTACTACATGCACGTGTGCATGCATTCGCTTGCGCGCGTGCACGCACACACACACACACACCATTTAAAAGCAGTACCAAAAGCCTAGAAGATAGGTTGCCCTATCTTGATCTTGAGAGATGGATAGTTTTCAAGTATGTCAACCTGAAAACCTTTCTTTTTCTTACCCATCTTTTCTCCCTGCTGGAAGTAATTTAAATAAAAACACATTTTTTTCTCTTTCTCTTCTTTCTCCCCCATAGAACAAACTGATGATGATGATGATGATGATGATGATGATGATGATGATGATGATGATGATGATGATATCCATTCAGTCATATCTGACTTTTTATGATTCTATGAGCCAGGTCTCTCCACATCTTCCAATCTTGCATGTCATCTTTACAAATTTGGAGCAAACTACTTCTCCTTGTAAGATATTATTAAGCACCCATCCAAAAGATTTTCTTCCTTTTTACTATATTTTCTTTTGCAATTCCAAAATACAGTTAACCTGGGGCTCTGTATCCTGTCCATTCCTAATAGTTCAAAATAACATTCTAATTGCTTAATTATTCCAGTATGATCAATATTTTAAGGTCATATTCTGAGTAATTTTCAACATCCAGATCACCCAAAGACTTAGATATAAAAGCTCTTCCAACTTTTCAGTAAGACTAGATTCATTTGTCACTGACTTTTCAGCCATTCCCCTAATAGCTCTTCAAATTCTTCATCTATCTGCATGCTCCTAATACACTGAAGAAAACTGTCACTTGATTTCCTTCATTTCCGTTTCATTCTTTTTTAACAAAAGGACATTTCCTACTTCAGCGTTTCCTGCCAATCTTTCTAAAAGTTTAATTCTGAGTGGAATGTCATAATTAGATCTGCCAAATGGAATAGTACAATAAAAGGAACCACAAAGCCATATTTGGGAAATTCTTACTACTGTGTGTACTGGAATGAAACTACAGAGGATTATTATTGCCCGAGAAAATGTAATGTTAACATATGATGTGGTTACTTTTACAATAGTACAGTCAGTTTTATAGAGCAATTGGCTTAACATTTCTAGCACAGCACAATAAAATTGCTGGGTTTTTAACTACCTTTCATTTTCCATAATGATTATCCAATCATATGAAACCTACCAGGCCACACCTTGAGATAACACTGGAGAATATCTGTGCTGAATGCAACAAGAAATGTTCATAAAGTTCTATTTGTTATACCCCAACTGATAACTATTCAGTAACTTCCTTTAGCACAAAACTCTGTGAAAAGGAAAAGAAGTACAAGAAAAGAAGACAGGGGTCAAATTTGCTTGTTTAATTCTTTCTTAAAGAACAGACCAGTTAGAGCAGGGGTCTTCAAACTTGGCCCTTTTATGACTTGTGGACTTCAACTTCCAGAATTCTGGATTTCAACTTCTGTGGAAGTTGAAATCCACAAGTCATAAAAGGGCCAAGTTTGAAGACCCCTGAGTTAGAGGGACAATTGGATAGGAGAAAGTGCAGTGGTGGGATTCAGCTGATTCGCACCACTTCAGCAGAACCGGTAGCTAATTTTTTGTGGCCCAGGCCCAGAATGGACTTCTGGAAGCGGCATCCACACTGAGAACCGGTTTTATTTATTTTTATTTATTTATTAATTTAATTTATATCCCGCCCTTCTCCTTACGGACTCAGGGCGGCTAACAACCGGATAAAACACTAATCCCCCAAAACTACAAATTAAAAACATAAGTAAAAACAAATATTAGTAATTTGGTCAAGTTAATTTAAAAATTGCTTTAAAACCCCATTAAAATTTACCCCTAGGCCAGTCCTGCAAGTTGGAATAACCATGTCTTAAGGGCGCGGCGGAAGGAAGGGAGATCAGGGATCACCCTGATCTCTGGGGGTAGCTCATTCCAGAGGGT
>NW_015400639.1:3442-6088 GCF_001527695.2 Protobothrops mucrosquamatus
AGCATAATTCAAGAGATTAAAATACTGATCTAGAACTGTAAAGTGACTTGGAGCATGCTATGTGGTACTATTTTTCATATAACCTTCCTTCATTTTACCAAGAATGTTTCCTGAGCCACTAGTTATTCCTAAGGTGACCTTCTTGTGATACCCATCATTTCTAAAACACTTTTCCTACTGAATTCCATAAAGATTCGCCGCTGCTTGCATTTAGGGATATATTATTTAAACTTTTTGTCATTTTTAATCAGGGCTTTGGACATTCTTATTTATAAGGAGTCCTATGTGTTCCCAAAGCACTAGAATTGCTACTTTAGAAGACACCAGTGTTGAAATATTCCCTTTCTTTCTTTCTTTCTTTCTTTCTTTCTTTCTTTCTTTCTTTCTTTCTTTCTTTCTTTCTTTCTTTCTTTCTTTCTGTTATTTGTAGTTTCTTTTCTTTCTATTTCATGTAGGTGGGTGGGGATAAAAATACTGTGCTCATATATACTGCAAACAAAGGGAAGAAAACCTTATCGACAGCAAGTCATGTACAAATAATATATTTGTTTATTTCACATATTTATACCCATTGTTCTCGAAGAACATAAGTTGCCTAACAGGAATAACTATATATGTGAAATTTAGCAATATCTTTACAGGTGTGGTATCCTTCTGGGAATTTCAGGAAACTCGATGTGTTTAGGACCACATTGAGAAAGACTGCTTAAAAATAAAATCTGTCAGAAATTAAAACATCAAATCAGCAGTAGAAGAAAAATTACAGTAGCAGTCAAAATATTTAAAATAGCCAAAGAAAAAATGTAATATCTTGTAATTACAAGTATTTAAAGTTTTTCTGTAAAATGCAAGTTTTTAACTTCTGGAAAAATTTTGGTCATTCCTGAGATGTTCTTAGCAACAGATTACAGAGATTTGGGGACAGTCATGAAAATAAGCTTCTTTTGTAGTTTCAACTAGACCTATCTCCTAGGTTAGGTGATCATTCTTTAGGCATCTGCTAATAAGCAGAATTTTGATTATGTAGAACTTGGTGTCCGGGACATTTTAAAATCCTTTTTATGTTTTATTGATTGTATCATTTCCTGTTTGATAAAAAAATCATATTAATAGGGTGACTGTTTTGGGCGCAGAAATCTTGCTAGATGAGAAGATTTCTTCAACTCAACTTGAATAAAATCCTGTATCATATAAGAAAAAGTGTCTTGAGAAAATTGCTCCTAATTAAGTGAACTTCTCTGTCCATGGCAGGAAAACCAAGATCATGGACAGTTCTAACTGAGTAATTTGCTAAAAGAAATATTGAAACCGTGTATTAATTTTTAACTATTTTTCTTCAAGTATTTTTTTTCTACCCTTCACAAACTCCACTCCTTTTATTTAACAAATGAGTTGGGTGCCTTTATCCTTCCTGTGTCATCCTACCTGATGTGGGTATTAAAGTGAGCCTAATAATAGAGATAGCATGTAATCCACCATAAAAATCAGAGGTTTGCAGAATGTAATGTTGTCCATGAGTCTGACCAGTATCTTTAGGACTAGGTTCAGGTGAAAACAAATGATCGGAGTTTTAAATAAATAAAGTTTATTTTAACTTGAGCACAATTACAAAAAAAGCAATATCCAGTTTTACTCACTTCTGAATTAGGAAATGATCCACTATCATCACTACCACTTAAAATTATAGAAAGCACTGAAAAATCTCTTCTAATTCTCTTTCTGCAAGCCTGGTCTTTAAGGCACAACATGTTTTACACTGACAAGCTGCTGTTAACACATTTTTTGTTAATAACTGAATAGCAAAGTTCCTGTAGGCATGGCATTTTGCAGCTCTAAAATCAGATACCATCATTAGAGCTCATATCTTTCTCTGGGTACCGATAGAACACATTCATTTTTAAAATGCTGAAAAACCTTGGTAGTGCCATAATACATTCATAAGTTACCTATGGAGAGCTGCCCTTTAATCTTTTTTTAAGTCTCAGCAAGAGATAGTATATAGACAATTGTTCCAACACACAATCTGATGCAATTTGTAATGATTGTGAGTCTTTGCAGAGGTGCATCCTCTACTTAGGAAGTGGATGCCGTAGGGTCAAGTAGAGCACATTTTAGAATATAAAATTAGAGCCATAGTTAAAAAATATAGTTTGTCTTTTACATACCATGAAGGAAATTCTGTGGAAAAGAAAGGTGTGTGTCCCCGAGACAGATTAATCAAATGAATACCAACTGAAATTTTAGACATAGACATAGAATTGTTGGACTGTAAGGGACCTTAGAGGTCTTTTAGTTCAGAATGCGGCCGTGCGGGGGATCCTGGGGGCCTCTAGATACTCCCATGTAACACCTCTCCTGCGCGAGCTGCACTGGCTGCCTGTGGCCTTCCGGGTGCGCTTCAAGGTGTTAGTAACAACCTTTAAAGCGCTCTGTGGCAATGGACCTAAGTATTTGCAAGACCGCCTCCTACCAAACACCTCCCTTCGACCAGTCCGCTCCCACAGAGAGGGCCTCCTTAGGGTGCCGTCGGCCAGACAATGCCGGCTGGCGACCCCCAGGGGGAGAGCCTTCTCTGTGGCAGCTCCTGCCCTCTGGAATGACCTACCCCCCGACCTACGTACAGTTGCGGACCTGCACCTTTTTCGC
>NW_015400640.1:0-1494 GCF_001527695.2 Protobothrops mucrosquamatus
TTTTTTTCCCCCCCCCCCCCCGTCTGCTGGGTGGCTGCAGCAGGTTTTGGTCACTTCACATGACCCTGGGACACTGTGACTGTCATAAATATGAATCAGTTGCCAAGCATCTGAATGTAAATCACAAGACCCTGGGGATGCTGCAACATTCCAGCTGATTGGTGCTTCTTCAGGGCTCAGCAGAAGCACCAGGATCAGCGCCGAGCTCCAGCTGGATCCTGCGCTGATCCTGGCGCTTCCGCTGAGCCCTGACAGCCCTGCAGCTCCAGCCGTCTCTCGCTCAGGCTTGTGCGGTGCTGCCACCGGTTCAGCTCATTCTCCTCCCCCGCTACCACTTTTCTAGGATGGTCGCGTACCACCTGCCAGGTGCCAATGTACCACAGGTGGTACCCGTACCACTGGTTGAAAAGCCCTGCTCTAGGCCAATAGGCTCTCTCAGCAAAAAGGTAAGAGCGAAAAAAGGAGAAAAAAAGAAAAAAAGTGTATAATCCACTTCTGTAGATAGGGCTCACTTCCAAGGACGATTGTTCAGAGTCCAAAATTGTCCCTCAGTCAAAGTTTATAATCCACCAAGACCTACTATTCGAAGCTGATAGTCCATAGGCCTTCTCCAAGGAGTATTTCCAATATTTAGTTTCCACTGTCCATAAATAGTTCTCCAGTCAAAAGTCAAAAATTTATAATCCACTAGGCTCCCCAAACAAATAGGAGAGATAAAAAGGAAAAAAGAAAAAAAGAGAAAAAAGAAGAAAAGGAAAGCATAAAATTTATCCCAAGGTCTGATGTTGCCCATCTGCCAAGGTTATAATCCAAAATGTCTTGCTAGCAGTAATTCCTTACCACTCACTCTGTCTTTAAATACCTTGTAAAATCACAGCTCAAACAGTACTTATAATCCAAAAAAGCCGGATGGCTTCGAAGTAGTTTATATTTTTTTAGTTATAATCCATCCTGCAGAGAAAAGCAGCCCAAAGAAATTCTTCTCTTTTTCCAGCTGTAATCTACAGGACTGTGAAGGTCAGAGACATCAAAAGGTTTAGACTGTAAACTATGTCTGGGCGTCTGGCCAAGTTCTGACACTCCAGACAAACTTGAACAAACTTGGACAGACTTGAACACTGGGCGCTATCTAACAAAATGAAATTCAATGGTGAAAAAAGTAAGGTTCTACATTTAGGCAAGAAAAACCAAATGTACAGGTATAGTATAGGGCAGGGGTAGGCAACCCAAAATACTCAAAGAGCCACTTGGACCCATTTCCCACCGAAAACAAAACACAGGGAGCCGCAAAACCCTTTGGATATCTAAAATGAAGATAACACTGCATATATCCTTTTTTACCTTTATTATATATATATATATATATATATATATATATATATATATATATATATATATATATATATATATATATATATATATATATATATATATATATATATATATATATATATATATATATATATATATATTTATATTTATATTTTTTTTTTT
>NW_015400640.1:4972-6085 GCF_001527695.2 Protobothrops mucrosquamatus
TAGAGGCCTGCGTGCCTCTGCTCGGGTTGTTCGTAGATTGGAAGCAGAGAATAAAGACTTGTTAGAAATGCTTCGTCTCAAGCGCCATTATTCTCCGGACTTAACACTGGCGACGAGGATGGGATTCAGTCTATACAGCTAGGAAAGCTTGAAGACTCACCCAAAGAAGTCCGGAAGAGAAAACGGCGTGGAAGTCAGCATTATCCTGCCATTCCGAAATCGCTGGAGGGTGCGTGCGGCTGAAGAAGAAGACCCTGATCCTCAATCATGGCGAAAGTTGGGCGTTTAGCGGAATTTGACGTCTCTCACCCCGAGAGGTGGGAATCTTATGTTGCAAGAGTCGAGACGTATTTCCGCATAAACCAGATAAGGGAGGAAGGCTTAAAGGCTGCCACATTGTTGTGCGTTTGTGGGCAAGACGCCTTTGAGATCGCCGAGAGCCTAATCGCCCCGGACCCGCTGGAAACGGTATCATACTCCGATCTGAAGAAAGTTTTAAAGGAACATTTCCAGCCCAAGCAATCTGTTATGGCTTGGAGGCACACATTGCAACAGAGAGATCAGCGAGTTGGGGAGTCAGCAAAAGAATTCATTGCGGCCTTGAGAAGAGCAGCTAAACCGGGTGATTTCAAGGACTTAGAGGAAAGACTGCGTGATCGTTTTGTGTGCAGACTGCGGAACACAGACTTACAGCAGAGACTGTTCGCCAGGGAAGATGTCTCCTTCCAAGATGCTCTGTGAGAGGTCTCAGCAGAAGAAGCTGCAGGTGGGGCGGTCAAGAACATGCGGCCTAAGCGAAACGCTCCAGAGACCGCCACTATTCACAATGAAGACGTGCGCGAGGAGTCGGAAGAAGATCCTGAAGAAGAGGTGGACAAGCTTTACCAAGCAGCTGGGTGGAGGTCCAAAGATCATCAGGACAAGGGCCCAGCTGAGCTTCGTTGCCTCGGATGCGGTGGACGCCACAAGCGAGCGGAATGTCGGTTCCGTTCCGCCATTTGCCGTGCGTGCGGAAAGAAAGGCCACATCGCTGCAGTCTGCCTGGGTCGACAGAAGGTACAACCGAAGGAAGAATTGAATCTGAAAGGTACCAGGGTGCCCAGCCAAAACAGG
>NW_015400641.1:0-6085 GCF_001527695.2 Protobothrops mucrosquamatus
CTGGCAAATAGAGATGTAAATTATTGTGACATTCTGGGTTCTTTTCCATGCATTTCCTTTGTCAGAAATAGGTGAAATGCACCGGGAATTCACTTCAATCCAATTAATTAGTTCAGGTCATTTATTTGAAGGTACCTACTGCTAATGCTTGCTGATCTTAGGATCATGTATCAAGTCTATCTTCTTGCTTACAAAAAAAACACTGAAAAGCAGGTAGAAGCCAAACTGTTCAATTTAATAGAGTTTTCAGCCTGATCTACATAAATAGTGCCCAACAGAAGGATTTCTACTAACCTACTTGTTTCTTTCAATGTGTATACCTGGTACACTAGCTAAATTTTTTGTCCCAAAACAACCTTTCCAATTATTTTCTTTCTTTCTTTTTGTACCAGCTACTACTCTTGCGATTTAACAATGTTTCTGTGAGCAAACGTTTATGCTCCAAGAGAAAAAGGAAGAAAATGCTATGGAAAAACTGAAGTGAGGTTTTTCAACTGGGCAAAACAGCAATTGTAACAACAACGCTCAAGATTATTTTGCTCCGTCTTTGTCTATCTACATGAAGAAACCAAAATACGCTCACTTACTTGGTCCAAAGAGAATTTGTAAGGTTCTCCCACACATCATTTGACTCTGAGCTATCTCTTCTTCCTCATTCCCCCAGGTGAACAACAGCGGCAGCAGAGAAGAAACTGTTCTGAGAGTTTCTCTAGCATTGCAATATCACTCCACTCTAGCTGTGTTCAGAAGAATGGCAGAAACCCCACCCCTAAAGGCAGGCAGGATCACCCTTACAGCCAGTTCACCCTCACAACCGATAAGCTTGAAATCTCTTGCTGAGTCCACTGAGCCTTACTGAGAGTCCTTTCTTCAATCTGCCCTCCCGCACAAATCCCACCAAAAGCGAAATCTGCAGCACACAGAAATAAAATAGCCCTCTTCTCGTTGGCTCCAGGCGACTACATGCCGAATTTTTAGTCTCCTTAAGAAATGTAAAATGGGTTCCCCCAAATTTTTAATGGAAGGAACTGATCTACACTATGATCCATCAATGTTTGGATGCCAAATCGAAAGGGAGAAGAAAATGTCTGTCACCAATAGCAACATATTTATGCCCTTAATAAAATGTTAATGCTAATCTACCACTTTATTGCTTTACTATGAATAATCTAGTGGAAAATCAGAGTCATGGGTCTCCATTAAAAAAAAATTCAAAATTGGTGGCTAATGGATAATACAAGACCATCCAAAATGATACAAAAGAGTGCAGAAACATTTGTGTTCTATAAACTTATTCTTTAACCCTCCTGGTTGTAGTTAGTATAAGTAGAGAAATGTTAAAATATGAATGGGTTTGCTTATGGAATACCTGCATGATCTGTTTAATATGCATGAACAGACCGTATCTGCCTCTCAGGTTACGAAAAATAATGTTATTGTTGTCATATACAAAAGGTGGCAAAAGTGAAATACAAAAAATCCAGGAATGTTCATTTGTTAAAGGTGTCTTGAGAAGAGTTTGGCCAAATTCTGATCAAATCAGTGTTACAATTAACAAAATATAGAAACTACAATGCACCTTTATGGAGAATGCAAATCAGATTTTTGCTCTTTGTTAAGTGATTGAAAAATGAAAAAAAAGTCTGAATGAAAGTCACTGTATGCTTGCTGATAAAAAAAAAAGCATATAGTAGAGTACATAGGTAGCTACTCCATCCAGAGTCACTTGTTTTGTAAGATGGGCAGCTATATAAATTAGATAAAACACATCTCAAACAGATCTCAAATTAGATAAAAATAATTTGAATTATGAAATGTTTCACGTAAGTATGGAGTTGAAGTTTGGTTGCTGAACTCATTGATAGTGGCATACGATGAAAGTACTGTAAAGCAATTTTAAAACAAAAGTCTCTCATTAAAACCATCTTCACATGCAGAGTTATAGTTATGTAGTTACTCTTTGTATTTTCAGGATATTCAGTGGATTTTGTTCAGTTTGATATTCAGAGCACCTTCTTTTTCTTTTTTTCTAGAACAGGGCTGAAATAAATTCTTACAAACAGAGCTAAGAAAGCTCCAGCCAGCCAGTTGGATGTCTTAAGAGGTTTGACCTGAATGATGAAACCAATCAAAGTACTTTTTTTCCCCTGCAGAACTCTTAAAAGAATCTGCCAATCTGCAACAAGCGCCTTTTGTGTTTTCAGAGATGGGATGAGGAGCCAACATTCTGCCTTTAAGTCAGACTTGTGCCTCACAGACAGAATGGGGAGAAGGGTTATTTGGAAATGGAAAAAACAATTGTAAATGCTTCGTTACAATTATCTGACAGGTCTTTCTGAAGTTACCTTATGCTTCACTTTGGCTCTGCTAAACAGCAGATCTGAACCAATTTCCTGAAAATTTAAAGGGAGCCATCCTGATTTGGGGAGCAAACTGGTCCAGGAAGAGAGCCATAACAGAAAAGTCTCAGTGTCTCCACATTTCTCCTAGGGTAAGATCCTGCAACCTGTACTCTCAGCTTGCCTCTTCTGTAAGTAGATTTTAGTTGGAGTAGATCTCCTACAGCCAACATCTTTGTTCCTTCTTCAGAAGGTTGCAAGCTTAGACAACTATACACGAATGCTATACACTTTGTACTCCAAACTGAGCACAATAATAATAATAATAATAATAATAATAATAATAATAATAATAATAATAATAATAATAATAATAATAATAATAATAAAGTTGGAAGGGACCTTGTAGGTCATCTGGTCCAACCCCCTGCTCAGGCAGGAAACCCTATACCATTTCAGACAAATGGCCGTCTAGTCTCTTCTTAAAAACTTCCAGTGTTGGAGCATTCACCACTTCTGGAGGCAGTTTGTTCCACTGGTTAATTGTTCTAACTGTCAGGAAGTTTCTCCTTAGTTCTAGGTTGCTTCTCTCCTTGATTAATTTCCATCCGTTGCTTCTTGTCCTGCCTTCAGGTGCCTTGCAAAATAGCTTCACTCCCTCTTCTTTGTGGCAGCCCCTGAGATACTGGAACACTGCTATCATGTCCCCCCTCATCCTTCTTTTCATTAAACTATAATATAGTTATAGTATTTTCTCTCTCAGAAATCCAAAATGTCTAATTTGTAAAACTGGAGGCCTGTTAAAGATCTCTTTGCAGAAGAAATTTCAATGTAGTGGAAGCCTAATTCTCTGCTGAACCAATTCTTTCTTGAATAAATCTGGAACGGAATGTTTGAAGTTCAGCAAAGTTAAATCTTTTACAATACGTAGCTTTTGCTTCCAATCCTTGCCCCAAATCCCCTCTGGTGCATGATTAGCATTCCCTTTCTATATAAATGCTTATCAAAAAGGAAGGAAAGACTAAATTGATTAAGCAGGAAAAATTATTCTGATAAAATTTTAATTCAGTCTAATCACGTTAGCATGTTAGTTATAAAAAGAAAAATGACTAAACAGGATGGCTTGAATTGCAAAAGGAAATTAGCAAAAGAAAAAAGAAAAACATTCTTTAAATATTTTATTTAAAGATTTTTTGGCAAATTTTATGAACTAGAGCAGACATGCCAAACTTGCAATGTCACGTGACATCGTGCAACGTATCGGGACAGTTTTGCCATTGCGGGCAATGGGGTGGGCGTGGCTTCCATGTGATGCGTCCACCCGCAGGCCCGCAGTTTGATACCCCTGAACTAGAGTTATTCAAACAAGGTTCTCTGAGAGAGAAGGAAAGCCTTTATCTCTCACGTACAGTATTTTCTCATGGGTCCAGCACTGAAACAACCTAATGAGACAAAGATCTGAACATTTCTTCCTACTCTGCCCCATTTGAAACACCCTCACCTTTCTTTTGCCAGCATCAACCTAAAATGTGGCGTCAGTGTTCCCATACTGTATTAAAATCTAAACCATAGCTAACCAACTACAGCATATCTGGGTTTGCATAGCATGTTAAGTCAAAATCAAATAAACCAAATCAATATCAGTCATAATGTCCCGTAATGTCAGAGGAGGGAAGGTAACTTCTCAGACTCCACACTCATGCTTTCTAGAATATCTCTCTTTCTCACAAGTGTCCAGAGCAGGTTTGACCCCAGTCTGACATACATCCAGATAGTTATATAGTACTGTTGAGATGAATTTCCCCCTTTCAGTTCTTCCAGCCGGGATTTTCCTTGACGGCGCAGCGCGGAAGAAATATGTCGTGAAGCCAGCTACCGGAAAGAGAGGTTTAATCTCGAGGATCAAGATTAAGTGACAGTTCAGCTTGGATCCCCGGCTAGCTAGGCAGAATGGTCTTAAAACATGGGTTTTTATACCCTTTCGTGGTTTCCAAAACTTGTCTTTTCTGATTGGTGAGCTTGAATCTATCTTTTCTGATTTGCTAGTCAGTGGCTTTTGTTGGGTAAATTTCCTTCCTAATCCTGCCTGAAAGGTATTTAATGGCTTTATTGTTGTGTGTGATAGCCTTATTGTTGTGTGAATAGTCCTAATTGCTGCTAGCCAGCTCTCCATTTAGTATATGTTAAGTGTTTGCCACTTAGCCTCAGGCTGCTGCTGAATTAGGTGTGTTTGCCTGGTTATTCCCTCTCTGGGTTGAGGAGGGAGTGTCCAGCTCTCATCAGTACAATAATAATCATTTGAATGTGAAGGTTTTTTAGGAGGAAATTCACAATTCACAATTCCATTCCTAATGAATCCCACAGCTTTTGCTGCCTCCTTTCCTTCCTGCATAAATTCCGCTATTTTTCCTGTCAGCATCTTACTACAGAACAACCAGAGAATGGTTCTATAAACCATCTTCGAAGTGGGCTTTGTGAAGGACTCTTCAAACTTTGGAAACAATACGACAACAGCTTCACATGAGTGAACAGAAACGAGGCCTTAGAAATAGTATTTTTCTAAATGATCCCATTAGCCTTGTACATGAACCTTCCCATGCTCAATGGCCCTCCTAACCCATACAAGGGGTGGTGAATGTTAATTATTTTTAATTTTTAATTATCTGGGGGCAAGATACCCTTTAATGATGAAGTGACCATGGGTTTCTCTCTTTTCCTTTCAAGCCTCCAGGAGTCAAATATTATTATTAATATTTGATTTGTACCATATTTTTCTATTCGGCAAAATACATTTTTCAAAAGAAATTTCAAAGCGTGATCAACAGCTTAATTAAAGAGAGACAAAGTGAGTGGATCATCAATAGAAAGCTCTCAGCAGTCAGAGGCTTTTCTTCCAGTTGAAAGCAGACTCCTAGAGTGAAAGACTCTCCTAGAATGGGAAAAACAGAGAAGTGTCCTCACAGTGGGCTTATTTTGTCTACTTTTAGAGAATATACTTAAATCTGTAAACTTTTTTACCTTGATTTACCTGGGCAATTCATGATATATTGGAGATTTGGGAATAAAAATGTAATGGCCATTTGGTTTTTCTTGCGTTCTAATGTATTATTTTTCCTCCAAACTCTAGAAGCACAGGAACTAATGAAGCTATTGCGTGCCAGTTCTACTGCTATCTTTCTGTACCATACATTGTCTCCTCACATTGACAGCATTTGTACAGAGACTGAAGAAGTATTTTCCTTTACAAGAGTGTCTTTCATCACCTGCTGGCCGATCATTTTAATTGTAAATACAGGGGTGAAGTTGGGGTCTTCGGCATATACCTAAGTGCTCTGTCACTAAATTATGACTCCTCACTGAGCAAAGTCTATGCCAATCTACTATTTAACTATTTACCTAGGTATCACAAATGTGAAACTGCATAAAGATCAACTAATACACAAGAGAAAAATCACTGCCTTACTACTCCACAGGGCTCTTGGGTTTTCAGGTGGACCACAGAGAAAGGGAAGAGGACACTACATTTGTAAGGCAACAATAATCATTTCCAAAGAGCAAGTTATAACAGAATTAACTTTGTTGTAATAAATAATGCAAAGTGTCTTTAAGAATTTTACAGATTAGCAAAATTATCAGTGACAGATGTACATAACATACATAATGAGAGAGAGAGAAAGAGAAAGAGAAAGAGAAAGAGAGAGAGAGAGAGAGAGAGAGAGAGAGAGAGAGAGAGAGAGAGAGAGAGA
>NW_015400642.1:0-1270 GCF_001527695.2 Protobothrops mucrosquamatus
ACTTCCTGACACAACCTCCACAGATTGCTGTGAGCAGGGGGTCTCAGAGTTCCCGATCAGATTCCACTCCCAGGAAGCATCTCACAACCCCTCCGCACAGCGGAGGCAACCCCTCTGCACAGCGGAGGACCGAGGCTTCAGAAAGCAGCCCACTTGACTTCCGTACAGGAAGTGAGGAACAGATACCTCCTAGTCCACCGATTGGCAGTCGGTGGAACCCATCCTCTATTTCCAAACCAGGTGACCTTGTCCTGATTTCAAGCTTGGACAGTGGAATGGAAGAGGTCTCTGGTCTTCCGTTGGCCAAGTCAACTCCACAAAACATGGGTAACCCATGCCCTGAGTTGGATCTTTCTTTGTCGGACTTGCAAGGTCAACTTTTAGGGAACGGTGCGACGGGAGCAGACTCCTTCGGCAGCCTTCCTGAAACAATGTCCCAGTTTGCGGAAATGCCTGACGGAAGGTCTTTTCACTACACTTTCCGTCCCTCAGTACATCGTGAGACTAAGCCCACAAATGTAAGGCAGCCTCCTTCTCTTTTAGCTTTCACTAACCCGATGCACTTTCTCCAGCTTGGACCTCCTTCACCCCCAAGTGTTCCATATCCAGGGGTGCATCAGGCTGAATTGCAGGATCCCCAGTGTCCCAAGCAGCAGACCAGGAGTGCAGAAGACCCAGTTGCATCTCTCTCTGTAGGGCCAAGAAGTTTCAGAAAAGTCCTTGACAAATCAGTGGGGGAACCCGTTTGCTCGGCGATTCATAGGAAAGCTGTGGAGGGCAGACACCCGCGCCTGGAGAAGTCCTCCAGCTGTCCAGACAAAAACACCCTTGGGTTGGGTACCAAAGAATCCGCTTTCGGCACGAAGAAGCAGGAGGCAGCGGTCAAGCAGCGCGCGAAGAGCAAAGACTGGCATCGACACTGCATAAGGAAGATTTCTATACCGACGGAAGGCGCCATAGGTGAGCATTTTTTTCAAGGTGGCATGGCAGGAAAAATAAATGCGGAGACAAAACTTGCTTCTATAAACACTTAACTCTTCTTCTATTCTAGTAGAATGTCTTAGTTTAGCACAACCTATGGGTCGTGACCCCATTTGGGGTCGATCGACCATTTCACGGGGGTCGCCAAGCAAGGCTGTCCGCCATTTTTTTCCCCTTTTCCGGCGGGTGCCTTACCTCCCTTGGGCTGGGCCAGCTGGTGGTCGGCCTGCTCCGTCTCTGCCGCTTGCCAGCTACGCCTCGGCTGGCGCAGGGGGCGGAACCACGCATG
>NW_015400642.1:5066-6084 GCF_001527695.2 Protobothrops mucrosquamatus
GAGGGATGGATGGATGGATGGATGGATAGATAGATAGATAGATAGATAGATAGATAGATAGATAGATAAGGGATGGATGGATGGATGGATGGATAGATAGATAGATAGATAGATAGATAGATAGATAGATAGATAAGGGATGGATGGATGGATAGATAGATTCTTCTTCTTGTGCCATATCCGTTATCGGATGTTGGCGATCATGTTGGCGATCCTGTTTTTATCAGCAGCCGCACGAAAAAGTGCTGCTGAGTTTTGTCCAAACCAATCGCTCAGATAGATAGATAGATAGATAGATAGATAGATAGATAGATAGATAGATAGATAGATAGATAGATAGATAGATAGATAGATAGATAGATAGAGTGGTGGGATTCAGCTGGTTCGCACCACTTCGGCAGAACCAGTAGCTAATTTTTTTGTTGCCCAGGCCCAGAACGGACTTCCGAAAGCGGCATCCCCGCAGAGAACCGGTTGTTCACCCGTTTGAATCCCACCACTGCTTAATTCTGAATTACAGGCAGTCCTCCTTTGCAAGCGAAATAAATCCTTCACCTGATCTTTAAAAAAAAAAAAAAAAGCAATTCCCACGGCTCGTTTTTCTAAACTTCAGTTCACGTTCATCTCCCCGCAGGTTGAGCAGATTTGAACGTGCCGTTCTCTCCGTTCATTTTGGCCCACACTCCCCTAGCATAGGTTTGCTTTTGTAGATTTTTCTGCTAATATTATGCCTCTTTATGGGCTCTTTCACCAAGGCATTGCATTTTCTTTTCTTTTTTTCTTTTTTTTTTTTGAAATTTTTATTTATAAAACAATTAGAAAGAAACATTGGATTTGACGTGACATTCCAGTATATACATTCTTATCAGATTATACCATATTTTACAATCAATTCATTATCTCTACATATACATTAAATTTTATATACATTATCTATTCTAAAGTAACATACATTTCTATCTTAACATTCGTCTTTAATCCCAGCCGTCCTTTTCAAATTCCTCCAACGGTAAAATTT
>NW_015400643.1:0-6083 GCF_001527695.2 Protobothrops mucrosquamatus
GTGGAACCAAATGAATACCATCTGCCCACCAGTATTCTGAGGCAGATCTACTTGTCACCAAAAAACCAAAACCCTCTTCTAAATAATACCTTCACCTTGGCCTCAGTGTCTCTATTCATAAAAACCGTTGGAAACTTGGCCCCGTGACATATTCTAATATTTCATGCCTCACAAGTAGAATTGGATGAACAAAAAAAAAGTGCCATGCCTTATCCCAGGAATCAAACACTGTGGCTACTGAAGCAATCTATGAAGGTGTCATGAAGGTTAATGGAAGGCAATCTTATTAACATAAGCCGAGTTTTTTGTCTCTGTGCCAAATCTACATCTCCTGGTTGTCTTTCTCTCTCTCTCTCCCCCCCCCCTCTTTCTTAATAATCCAGCCTTTCTCCTCAACTGGACGATGTCCTTTCCTGGATGGACAGTTAATATTTTGCCCCTTTGCTATTAAGTTTGAATTTAGGCCCAGTCAGCAAAAATCGATTGACGGCAGATTTATGACAAAAGCAAAGTCGTTCTTCACACAGCCTGCTATTAACTGCTGTGAGATGTGATGGTGGCCACTACCTTGAGTTCACTCCAGATGTGATGAGTCAGTTTTCTTGCTTCATTTGCATGTTGCCATAAAGCAAAGGATTGTGTTGAGTTTTCACTCTGAAGGACAGGCTCGAACGAAGAGAGGCGGTTTTGCCCTAGCTTCGTTCATTCTGTCGTTCTGCGTCTAAGCATGCTCACCTGTCCAGTTTATTTCCCAGGTAGGACTTGGATTCAGAACTTGATAGTGAGATGGGCGGCATATACATTTAATGAATAAATAAGGACCCCACAGTGAAAGAGGGTGGTAGGTTGTTACAGTGAGGACAGATTAGCTTCTTTCATACAAGTAGCCCTTTAGTCCAATCACAATTCAGACTAGAATTTCTGTTGCTAAGCAAAATGGTTGCTAAATGAGTCATGACTAAATGTAGGTCTTTTTGCCACAAGGGTTAAGCAAATCACTGCAGTTGTTAAATGAATCATATGGTTGTTAAGTGACTCTGACTTCTCACCAGCTTCCGACAAGCAAAGTCAATGGGGAAAACAAGATTCGCTTAATGACTGTATTTTTCATTTAACTGCAGTGACTTGCTTAACCCAGGGGTAGACAACCTTGGCTCTTTTAAAACTCATGGACTTCAACTCCCAGAATTCCTGAGTCAGCATAGCTGACTCAGGAATTCTGGGAGTTGAAGTCCATGAGTCATAAAAGAGCCAAGATTGCCTATCCCTGGCTTAAACCACTGGTGGCAAAATAGTTTGTAAAGTAGTGCAAAACTCACTTAACAACTGCCTTGCTTAACGACAGAAACCTTGGGCTCAGTTGCTGTCGCAAGTCAGGACTACCTGTACCGTGTTTATTGTACCCGAGTCTCTTGGGTTCATCTCATTTTAATACATTTCTGAATATCCAATTTAGGAATGCTCAAGCTTTTTTCTGTATGCAAGTGGAAACTTCATTGCGTTTCTTTGCTTGTGTGTTGGGAGGTCTGGACCAAAACCATAAGCAGGATCAGGACAGCTTAATTTGAAGTAATTGAAATAAAGTTAAAATAGCGATTGTAATAAAAGTTGATTTCATGGGTTCTTTTGCGCAGCTCTGGGTCTATTTCTTGAGGGTTAACTTTTGTCTTTCCTTGTTTTGGTAGCCCAAAAATACCTTGCAAGAGAACAGAATGTGAATATCGGTGTGTGTGTTCTTTTTTCCCCCCAGAATTTACATGGTGACATTAGTGAAATATGAATCGTCCTATCCGATTGATTTGAACAGTTGGGTGGTGCTTCAGACTTGATCTTCAAAAAGTATTTTGACATGCAGAGGAATATAATAGCAACATCTGGTCTGCAACAACTTAAACAGCTGTTCTTTTTGCTGCATGCATTCTTAGGGAAATACACAGCTGCTTTAATGAGTTGAAGACAGGTGCTGTATTGATACCTCCTCACCCTATGAAGCATCTTTTACAGAGAAGAAACCATGTGCTGCACAGCCCTTTTGATTTATGAAAATCTAGCCCTATGAGCACGCATCTTGCCCAAGAGTTTATTCATTTCAAGATGTATTTGGGAGATTATTTTGAAATATTAGTGCTAAAAATATGTCATAAAGCTTGCTAATACGTGCCTAGCATAAACTACTTAAAAACCTTTTCAGCCATTTTTAATCAGATATCCAATCCCCCTATTCTTTGTTTGCAAAATAATTTTTAGTTACTGAAGGGTATGTGTTTGGATAGTAAAACTACACAGTTTAATTGTAACTCGAGGATCAGGGGAGAATTGAATTGCAAACAAGCTGTTAAAAAAAATCTACTTGAATATTATTACAGGTTAAATGTGATTTCTTTTGCCAAGCTGTTAATTAGCATTCTGTACTTTTTAAAAAAAAAAATAAATAAGTGGTTTTATATTAAGTTCTAAATTAACGTTGCATCTTGTCTTCTAACTGCCCGGGCCCTTTGGAGCCTAATGTGGATTAAATGTAGAACTGGAAGTGCATATAATGAGAGGATAAAAGCCAATTTTGCTGTGGAATATGATGGCTGTGCCACTGCAGTCTTTCAGTAAACATTACCTTGCTTTTTACATGAATTATTAATAGTATGTTATGCTCAGGGTAAAACTTCAGTGATTAAAGCTGGGGATTTTGGATGCGGTTCAAAATGTCCATTGCCATCGTCGTCCCTCTCTTTTCTGGACTTGTTAGTCTCCCCTCTTCTTGATGTTAATTTTATTTTCACAACATAAAACAGTAACACATTGAAATTGCATAGACGGCTGCTTGAAACCATTATGAACTATTTAACAGAGCAGGTTCAACTTAACGACAACTGAGCCCAAAATTTCTATTGCTAAAACGAGACACTTAAGTGAGTTGTACCCCATTTTACAACCTTTTTTTCCAGGTTGTTAAGCAAATCACTGCAGCTTTTAAGGCAGTGGTTCTCAACCTTTTTAATGCCGCGACCCCAACTGGTCGTAAGTCGAGGACTAAACCGGTCGTAAGCCGAGGACTAAACCGGTCGTAAGTGGAGGACTAAACTGGTCGTAAGTCGAGGATTACCCAACCGGTCGTAAGTCGAGGACTTTCCCTGCCCGGGAGCGCCGCACATGCGTAGTTCCTCCCCCTGCGCCAGCTGAGGCGTATCTGGCAAGCGGCAGAGACGGAGCAGGCTGACCTCTAGCTGGCCCAGCCCAAAGGAGGTAAGGCACCCGCCGGAAAAGGGGGGAAAAATGGCGGACAAAAAAAATGGCGGACAGCTTTGCTTGGCGACCCCCATGAAATGGTTGATCGACCCCAAATGGGGTCCCAACCCACAGGTTGAGAACCACTGTTTTAAGGGAATCGTGGTCATTAAGCAAATCTGGGTCCCATGTTGGCTTTTCTTGGGATGGTTACAAATGGTGATCACATGAGCCAGGGACAGTGTGACTTATTTGGGCAGTTGTAGCACATTGCTGACTCATACTTCAACGGTAGTCCACTAGGACAGGGGTCTCCAACCTTGGCCACTTTTAAGACTTGTGGACATCAATTCCCAGAATTCCCCAGTGAGCATGACTTGAAGTCCACAAGTCTTAATGTGGCCAAGGTTGGAGATCCCTGCACTAGGTTACCTAGATCCCTCATATTGCTGACTATGTTCAAGCTCATTGGTTGTCTAAAGTTAATATTGCCGAAGAAACATAAGCACATAAGCACTCAGGGGCTAGTACTTACTGCCCATTACTCCACTCTCCCTCAGTTCTACTATAGCTCCTAATACTGCTCCTCCACTGTGTATGGAGATTCTCAGACATCCAAGTATGGTTGTCCTAAATATACCTGGATAACCGAGAGGCTCCATAAATGTTTAGCGATGCACATTGGGATGAACACCTTTAGAATGGTGAGGGAGTATGAACGGATTTCCAGAAAACACTGCAGACTACAGGAACCATTTGTGCTTCAGTTTGAGATGCGGACAACACAGACTCATCCCCAACAGCTTGCGCCTGTCTTCAACAGTGCAGGGACACAGCAGAAAACATCCTGCAGCCACGAAGGCTCCACACCCATTTGCACTACTCAGGTGACCCTGAGGACACAGGTAAACCTCCAAGTGGCCTCAACGACTCTCTAAAAAGAATGCAAATGACCAGCTGTCTGCAAGGAATATAAATCCTTCCACTCCCCACCATCCAGTCAGAGCTGAAGAAGCTTCTTGGATGAGAAGTGAAAGGTCTTCAAAGAAAAACAAGAAAGTCCAGTTGCCTCTTGAAAAAGCACCTTTGGGTGCTCCCTCCACTGCTGCTCCTTATGAGTCTCACTGCTGGAGAACAGTGTCTTTCTATTAGCTTTATGCTGCTTCAGGCTTTTCTTTCCATAAACAAACACAAACCACCTTCTCTCTCACACCACCACCACACATCCAGCTGCCTCTCTGTTCAGCTTTTATAGCCATTAATTGCTGTGCTGGCTAGGGAGAGGTCTTAAAGCAGGGGTGTCAAACTGCAGGCCCACGAGCCAGATGCATCACACCAAAACCGCACCCACCCATTGCCGTGACGTGTCACGTGACGTTGCAAGTTTGACACCCGTGTCTTAAAGGGACAGCAGACCAGGTTGCCGCCATTTTGCAGATAGCAAACCATGATTTCCTTTGACGCTCCATTAGCAAACACACATTTCTTGAACATCCTTTCATTGCCACACAAAAGTACTATTTTTCCTAAATAGTTTGGTATCCACTTTGGTACCATCTGCATTGCATTGATTTCAGAAATACTATATTTTGCTCTCCCTAGTTCCATACTTTTTGAAAACCGGCATTATAGTTTGTAGGGCAAGTGTCTTTTTATTTGATATGAGATTGCTCCTGTGTTAAATAAAACATTTCATCTATCAGAATTGCTGGTGAATGTGTTTTTCAAGTTCCCTTTCAAAGGAACTTCTCAGCGGAAAAATCAGAAAAATTGTTCATTATCTAATGAAAAAAACTGACACTGCTTTCAAGTTTATATCTCAAACCCTCCCATGGGGCATTGTTTCTTCTGTATTTGTTGACAGATCATGTTGGTAAAAAAATGGAACAGCAGCAGTGTTTGTTCAAATATATAATATTTGCATTCCCAAACCTACAGTAAAGTTTAGCAGGTTAGACAGAAGAAAGCAATGGAAGATCAAAGAAGAAATGCAACGAAGTGATTGAATAAAGGAATTTGCCATTTGCTCATGAGCTGAAATTAAAACAACTGACAGTGGAAGAAAATACAACTATACACAAAAAATTAATTGGGAACGCAAACAGCTTATATTCAAATGCTGCACTTTTAACATTTAACATTTCTGAGAAGAACTATGCAAATTCTGAAACAACATTTTGCTTCTTTTTCTGGCATTTGACATATGCATGTTTTTCCCAGTTATTTTAAGGAGAAAGCATCTATTTCTGATTATTGCTTCATGGAAACTGTTCAGAGGATGCACATAAATGGCTTTTATAGAATCCTTGTGCAGTTTTAATTTTTAGTAACTTGACCTCTATTTAGGATGTATCGGAGAAAGAATAAATAATAATAATAATAATTATTATTATTATTATTATTATTAATAATAATAATAATAATAATAATAGTAGTAGTAGTAAAGTTGGAAGGGACCTTGGAGGTCATCTAGTCCAACCCCCTGCTCAGGCAGGAAACCCTATACCATTTCGGACAAATGGCTGTCCAGTCTCTTCTTAAAAACTTCCAGTGTTGGAGCATTCACCGCTTCTGGAGGCAGGTTGTTCCACTGGTTGATTGTTCTAACTTGTCAGGAAGTTTCTCCTTAGTTCTAGGTTGCTTCTCTCCTTGATTAGTTTCTACCCATTGCTTCTTGTCCTGCCTTCAGGCGCTTTGGAAAATAGCTTGACTCCCTCTTCTTTATGGCAGCCCCTGAGATATTGGAACACTGCTATCATGTCCCCCCTCGTCCTTCTCTTCATTAAACTAGACATACCCAATTCCAGCAGCCGTTCCTTATATGCTTTAGCCTCCAGTCCCCTAATCATCTTTGTTGCTCT
>NW_015400644.1:2956-6082 GCF_001527695.2 Protobothrops mucrosquamatus
TATCTGCAAGAAACCCACCAAGTTCAGAGAACATCAAGGATCCTACAGTCCTCCTTTTCCCTGCAAACCCTACTCCCTTCTAGCACTGATGATGCTACCAAGTTGGGGTAATGAAACGTCTGCAAGAAAGCCACCAAGCTCAGAGAACACCAAGGATCCCATGGTTGTCATCCTCCTCTTCCTTCCTTCCTTCCTTCCTCTCCTCCTCCTCTTCCTCTTTCCTCTCCTCCTCTTCCTCCTCTCCTCCTCCTCCCCATAAACCCTACTCCCCTAGCATTGATGATGCTACCAAGCTCAGAGAACACCAAGGATCCCACAATCCTCGTCCTTCTCCTCCTCCTCTTCTCCTCCTCTCCATAAGCCCTACTCCCTTCTAGCACTAATGATGCTACCAAGTTGGGGTAATGAAACCCCAACTTGGGGTTGTCATCCTCCTCTTTCTCCTTCCTCTCCTCCTCCTCTTCCTTCCTCTCCTACTCTTCCTCCTCCTCCTCTCCATAAGCCCTACTCCCCTAGCATTGATGATGCTACCAAGTTGGGGTAATGAAACGTCTGCAAGAAACCCATCAAGCTCAGAGAACACCAAGGATCCCATAGTCGTCGTCGTCGTCGTCGTCGTCGTCCTCCTCCTCCTCCTCCTCCTCCTCCTCCTCCTCCTCCTCCTCCTCCTCCTCCTCCTCTCCATAAGCCCTACTCCCTTCTAGCACTGATGATGTGACCTAGTTGGGTAATGAAATGTCCGCAAGAAAACAACCAAGCTCGGACAGCATCCAGGACCCCACATTTCAACCCTGAGCTACGAATCTTCTCTTCTGTTGTTAGGAAAAGACCCACCTGGTT
Source organism: Protobothrops mucrosquamatus (assembly GCF_001527695.2). Lineage (NCBI taxonomy): Eukaryota > Metazoa > Chordata > Lepidosauria > Squamata > Viperidae > Protobothrops > Protobothrops mucrosquamatus. Next base: position 3,797 of record NW_015400644.1, read on the forward strand.
TTTTCTGTAGTCCTGTTGAGAATGACGAAGGATTCTGTAGCAAAGTCTAAGCATGTATTTGTATGGGGCGTATCTCTGGTCTCCCAAGTCTTCCAATCTCAACATGGCTCCCTCGCCAGCTTTCTCTTTAAACGGGGTTTTCAGTATTCCAAAAATCTGTTTCCAAACACAGTGACAGATAGACAAAATACACAACAAGTTATGCTACTGATGAAAGCAGATAAAAGATCTTCTGGTAAGCATTCATAAAGAAAGACAGCTCTTTACCACCACTACGAACAAACTGTCCTCAGGTTATAACCGTAAGTGAGTCTGTAATTGCTGTCATAAGTCATGAGCGTCATAAAGCAGGTCCCACAAACCTGATTTTATGACCTTCTTTTGCGGCGGATGTTAAGCATGTATGGAGGTTGTTAAAGTGAATATTGGGTGGGTTTTGTTGGAAATTGCAAGTAAATGATTGTTTCTGGTAAAAACATCATACTGTAGTTCAATTTCCTCAAAACACATTTCTCCAGTCTAGAGCCCCATTGATGTGCTAATACAGACATGTCAAACACAAGGCCCGGGGGCCAGATGCGGCCCGCAAAGTGGTTTCATGTGACCCACGAAGCCATCCTGGAAACAGTGAGGGAACGGCCCCCGCTGCCTTGGCCCTGGCCAGGCCGGCTGGGAGCCAATGTACAATTTTGTGGTGGCCATCTATGCTGAAATGCATTCAGTCTTAGCTCCACAAGGCCATCTAGAAAAAACGAGGAATCAGCCCCTGCCATGTCGGTCCCACCCCCTGGGTGCATGCTGGGGAGGTGTCACCCTTTGTGAGGAATGAAGAAATGGACCATGCCTTGGCGCTTGTCCCAGTCCCACCCCCTTCTGCCAGAGACCCTCGGATCTGTCCCACTCCTGCCCAGGCCCCCACAGGCACCCTTGACGCGAACGATGTAGAGCTGGCCATGCCCACCCAGTAGGCCACACCCACTCCATCCACGCCCACCCAGTAGGCCGCCCCCCCAAGGGCAACCGCAATGCTGATGCGGCCCTCAATGAAATTGAGTTTGATACCCCTGTGCTAATACAACACTCAGAGTTTCTAACTCATGTCACAACAGGTTGCAATTATTATTTTTTTTAAAAAAATGCCATCCCTTAATATTGTGGGCACCACCAAGGAAAGGATTATACGGCATCTCTCCACTTCATTTTGGAGACTCCATTGGTCAGCCACCTACCTGTTCCAATATATTTTGTTCCCTCATTAATTTCTGCCTCTCTCGATTGGGTTTAATCACCACCACGTCCAAAACCTCTTGGCCGTTGTTCTGCACATCCGCCACAAAGAAAATGAGATCTTCCAAGAGCTTCGTGACAAACCTAAGATAAGTTTGAGACAAGGATAGGATCTTGAACAACAATAAAGAAGGTTCATTTCCACGTCAGTTCAACCTCCCCTAAATTCCACACCGTCGAATGACGACAGATCTCAACACAGCTGATCGTTACAAAACATCTGGACTCAAATCTGAAGTCTTTTTTCATCTCCAACCCCTCTCCAATCCACATTTAGTTCCCTAACCCAGATTAAAACTAGCCAGATGTTGCCAGCTAGGGTGGTTATACAGAACTGTTATTCTAAAAAAAACCCACATAATAATGCAATTATTTCCTTATAATCACAGTACATTCCATCAGGAAACACTGAATAGAAAAGGAAAGAGAGATCACTCGCCTCCTTTCATTTTGAGTTACCGAGCCGTTCTCCAAATTTTTGACCATCGATGCTAAAACCTTGTTGGCATCATTTGCAAAGTCCAAGTCTCTGACCTCCGACAGAGGAACAGACACGATGGCAAAGGCTTCTTTGTCTTCTTTTGTCTGGCAGGTTCCAATCTATGGATCGGGAGGAAAAAGCAATAAATCAACCTATCTATCAATTTGTCTTTTACCATCCATCATCTATCTATCTATCTATCATTATCTATAATCTATCATCAATATATCTGTAATCGATTATCTATTTATCATCTATCATCTATCTATTTATCATCTATCAATCAATCATCTATCATCTATATCATCTACTATCAATCATCTATCTATCTATCTATCTATCTATCTATCTATCTATCTATCTATCATCTATCAACTATCTACCCATCATCAATCTATCTCTCTATCTATCTCTCTATTTCTCTAACCATGCATCCATCATCTATCTTTATCTATCATCTATCATCTATTTATCTTGTATCTGTAATCTATCAATAATCTATCATGTATGGATCTATA
>NW_015400645.1:0-6082 GCF_001527695.2 Protobothrops mucrosquamatus
AAAAAAAAAAAAAAACCAGAAACAAAATCAGGAGGAGTCTGGTAGGCCCTTTTCCATTTTATCAATTTTATTTATTTATTTATTTATTTTTTAAAAGGTTTATTAGATTTTATAGGATTAGGGACAGAATGGGATCAGGGTTGGGGTTAGGGTTGTGGTTGGGGTTGGGATCAGGGTTAGGGTTTGGGCGGGGTTGGGGATAGGATTGGGGTTATTCCCCCAATAACATTTTCAGTATTTAGCAAACAGGATATTGTCTGGGTACATATATTTAGATAACAGTAATTAATATAATAACAGATAGCAATAGCAATAGTAAGCACGATTAATTACCATAAACAGTATTAATTAATCAGTCTATAACATCCTTTTTACTAATATGTATTCAGAGTTACCTATCACATTCCTTTCTCTCTAATTCGTTGTTCTAGCCATTGATAAAAGTTATCGCCATTTTATCAATTTTATTAAAAAGGTATCAGTTTACCGCGACTTGCTGCTCACTTTATAGGACGCACATGGAAGCTGATGCCCTTTAAAGTGTCGCTGAAAAATATTCCTTGGCTCCTTCTGGATGAGTGTGAGTGAATGCACCATCCTTTTCTCAATTCATTTGTTAGGGGGAAACAATGCCGATATAAAAAGGCCGCTAAGCTTTTCTGCTCTGTTTTCTGGCTCTTTCTCAAGTACAAACTGTTTTTAGAACTGTTTCAAGTCAGTAGCTGCCAAACTGTCTTTCAATAAACAACAAGATGATTAGGGGACTGGAAGCTAAGGCATATAAGGAACGGCTGCTGGAATTGGGTATGTCTAGTTTAATGAAGAGAAGGACGAGGGGGGACATGATAGCAGTGTTCCAGTATCTCAGGGGCTGCCCCAAAGAAGAGGGAGTCAAGCTATTCTCCAAAGCACCTGAAGGCAGGACAAGAAGCAACGGATGGAAACTAACCAAAGAGAGAAGCAACCTAGAACTAAGGAGGAACTTCCTGGCAGTGAGAACAATTAACCAGTGGAACAACCTGCCTCCAGAAGCGGTGAATGCTCCAACACTGGAGGTTTTTAAGAAGAGACTGGACAGCCATTTGTCCGAAATGGTATAGGGTTTCCTGCCTGAGCAGGGGGTTGGACTAGATGACCTCCAAGGTCCTTCCAACTTTATTATTATTATTATTATTATTATTATTATTATTATTATTATTATTATTATTATTATTATTATTATTATTATTATTATTATTATTATTATTATTATTATTACTGCTGCGTGGAATATGAATGAATTAACTAAAAACTCCTACACTCTCAGTAGAGTAACCACAATAGAGTTGTCTATCCCTACACGGTCCCTTTCTCTGTTCATCTTTCCTTCTGCTGTCCATGTTGTCTCATTCGTCTTTATCTTAGCATTCAGGCACATCTGGACAATGACCAGACCAAAATCTTTTAGCAGACGTTTCTCTTCTTATCTGAATCTGAAAGCTGGGAGAATCCATCGTCCAAAATATCTTTGTGTGCTTCCTCTCCTCCTCCGAAACGTGCCTCGTTTTGCGTGAAGCAAGGTGACACAACTGTAGAATTCATGTCATTTTTGTTGACATCATGATTACCCACGATGTTTCTTTCCATTTGGATGTCATTGGATGAGAGGTATGTCCCAAAAACATGATGAGACCAGCTCTATTGCAGTCCCCAAGGGGCTTTTTCAAGAGTCAACTGTACCATTCAGTCAGAACTGAAGAAGCTTCTGGGATAAGAAGCAAAACATCTTCAAGAAAAAAACAAAGAAAGTCCAGTTGCCTCTTGAAAAAGCACCTTGGAGACAACCTGGACGATTGAGAATCTCCATAGACCTTTTACTCTATGGCAGGCTTTTACTGTGATTGCCTAAAGTGAAACTTCCGAGGCTGTACGAACTAAGATATCAATTTTAATTCAGAACTTGAGAAAAAGAACAGCGGCATCGCGTTTCTGAGCTCCCCAGCACAAACTGTTTCTCCCAACATAATGGTTCCTATATAAATTGTTTTAAATGCATTCAACCAAATCGCTAGCAGTTTCCGCTATCTTCTGTTATTAAACCATTCCCTCGTCATTCTTTGGAAGAGACGCAGAGGGCTAAGGGAGTAATTCTTCCACCAGTGCCCATTTATAGAGAACTTTTAAATAATGCATTCTGCAGTGCCATCTAGGGGATTTTAAAAAATGGAGAGATCTATTCATTGGAGAGAAAGAGCAATAAATATGAAGCCAAATGACTTGCATCCTGCAGATTCTGGGGGTAATATCTGATTTTATTGTAGGGATGTTTGTGCAAGGTCATACCCCAGCCATTGCATTTTTTTTAAAACCAAGGAGATGCATGAGCTTTTTCAGGCTTCATAGAACAATGCCTTGCAAGGGTAACCTTGAAGAAAGAAGAGTTTTTGCTTGTTTGTTTGTTTGTTTGTTTGTTTCCCCTGATCAGATCTGTGCATTGCAGAAACAGGAATGTACCAGAAAAATTTTGCTGAAGGCTTCTATTTCATACCAGAAAACCTACGTCACGTTTAGAGGTTACCATAGCCTCTCAGGAGCTAATTTTTGGCAGCTAACTGTTCCATCTTCCCATGTTGTTGTGGTTGAACAAACACAACTAGTTTTGAAGGACAAAAGTGTTGTAGGAAGGCTCCATCTGGTAAGGCAAGAATGGAAGGATGAGCATATGATGACAAGCAGAACTTTAATCTCATAGGTGTGACCCACCTTCTTTTTAACCCATTTGTGGATCTTGACTTGCTCTTGCTTTAAGAATCCCCACTTTTTCCTGAAATATCAAAGGGAGCAAGATTCTTGGGTGATTTTAAGTGGCAGGGTGGGCCCAAAAGGAATCTTGATGGCTACAATATCTTGTTCTCCAGCTTCATAGCCTAACTGGGTGAAATTCAAGCATATAAAATAATTCTTCGTAAGAAACAAATGATTTTTTGGTTTTGGAAAAAAAAAGCTCTTTCAAAATCGGCCAATGGTTTGCAGACATTTTAGTCCATCAGTTCTTAACTTTTTAATCCATTAGATTTAAATAAATCTAGACACTCAGAACACTTCAGGGTCAAGGGCAGAAGGCATGAAAAAGTGCAAATAATTTAGTAAAGAAAATTTGCCAGATACTACAGTGAACTTTCAATGTTTTCTATTACATATTCTGTTTGGAAGTACAGTAGGTCTCCATCTCAGTTGTTAGTAACTTCAGGATGTAGAGTAAGTTAAGATAAAGAAACCTTAACTCACAACCCACCATCTAAGTGACTTCACATATCCTTAATCTGATGTGAATTCTACTGAGTCAATTGTACTTAGGACTGTGTAGGACTGTAGTCCTAAAAAATAAAATGTTGAAATAACTTGCTTCTACTGACAGCTTTGCTCTTAAATATGAACCAATCAATGCTTTGATTGATTGCTTCTCATGAAACACCCAACATGTGAGGCTAACAACCGAAGCTGGAAGACTGAAAAGCTTTTCTGAATATTCTTACCAAATCATGGCCATGAAGAATTCATAACACCAAATTTCAGAACAAGACCAATTTGTCTAAGTCCTATTTCTTGCTGTCCAATATTTTTTCAGGCCAATACCAGTTTTGCATAATATAACCTGATGAGTCTCATGCTTTTAAAAAAGATAAAATGCTGCTTATAAATTGCAGAATGTACTGACAACCTTAATCACCTAATTATCTTTGTTTGCTCCAAGCTCTCCTTTTAAACAGTTTCATGGCAAGTTCCAACTTTTCCAGTATAATTTGTCACAGTATTCAAAATAGGCTGACTTTTCCCTCTCTTCATCTTTGGGGAAGATACAGTACATTTAAATAAGCAATCTGGCCATAAAACATTGGCTTTTGATAGAAGGACTTGTGGGAAGTGAGCCCCCCAGAGAAGGAAATATTAAAAGGGCAGAAAAATACATTTCCTCAAAGGATCTTAAAGAGGCAGAAAAGCATGCCCAGTTTTCTTAATAGTCCCAGGTCTCTCTCCCCCAAGCAGAAACCAGCTCTGTAGAAATGCAGATGTAAATAATCCATTCAGGAAGGTTGGAGCCCTTCAGCTAGAAGGTTAGGAAGACAAAAGACACCTAAAATATACATACCCCACCCAAACTCTAAGACAGGACATAATAGGATTAACCCACAGATGCCAAAGGGACACAGGTCAAAATACCTGACACAGGAAATACAAAGCCTCAAACAGGAACAGGAAACAACTCAAGAGCCCCAGAGGGTATAAAAACCCATTCCCTACATGTGCTCACTCTTTTCTTCCAGAGCCATCTTTCTGTCTGGCTCTCCTCTTCAATAAAATGCAACCTTCTTTATGAAGCAGTCGCCATGTTGTTTATTCCCAGCTTGGACTGAACCATGATGAAGACTTTTCCTTCAACAGAGTCTTTGGGATAAGGGCAAGCAATAGAGATCACTGATTAGTGATCAGAAAAATAGTCTACCCACTTCCAGTTTATTGTGGTAGAGGTGGCCACAATTCAACTCTTGTATCATGTTTTAGATATCACAAATCAAAAAGGGTTTGGAGAACTTGGAACAGATTCAGTGAAGGACATGAAGAGTGACTGGAGGCAAGGAACTAAAAATTGGGCTGCAGAAACACAATATTTGATCAACAATCCAGGGAGAAAATATATCGCTTAGCAGGGACCGTGCTGCCTATAGGCATTGGAGTAAGAATCCCAGAATTGAGATAAATAATTTCTGCTACCTAAATTCAGCGATACATTCAGACAAGCTTGCAGATAGATTTAAATCACCCTGCTGGCTGGGGAATTCTGGGAGTTGAAGTCCCCCTATCTTAAAGCTGCCAAGTTGGAAAAACACTGATTTAAATGAACCCTCGGTATGAGAGTAAACAAGTACTAGCCTATACTTCAAGCTGCAGCATTAATCAAATAAATTAACTAAAGTTCCGAAGTTGTCACCTATATACAAACGGCCAACCTTCCACACAGCAAATCATCAAAACTGATGTATTTAATATGTCAGTGACAGCTGGGATGATGAATAGTCAGAGAACTGGCCCCCATGAGGTCTTAAAAGAAGTTAACACACATTATTTTGCCCCAAGTCAGCAATAGAAATCTGCACACACACACACACACACACACACACACACACACACACACACATGCACAAAAGCTCCAACATTTTCTATAAATTAGAAATCGTAAATAACAACTGGATATCTACAATTATGATTTATTTTTATATCCTATCTTTGTTCTAGGAATAATCCAGAATCTCTCCAGTCTTAGTCTAGCTCCTTCATTAGAAGGTACTATTGGATAAAGCAACTGTAACAATTAAATATTTTGATACGGGAGCTCCATTTTTTCAGCCATTTTGGAAGCTAAAACAAGCACGTTCTAAAACCCCCTTTTACATTTTAGGCTAAATGTCTGTGGAGATTCTCAATCATCCAGGTCTTGGTTGTCCCAAAGGTGCCTTTTCAGGAGGCACCTGGACTTTCTGGTTTTTCTTTGAAGATGTTTCGCTTCTCATCCAAGAAGCTCTGACTGGATGGTGGGGAATGGAAGGATTTATACTCCTTACAGACAGCTGGTCATTTGCATTCTTTTAGAGAGTCATTGAGGCCATTTGGAGGTTTACCTCAGGGTCACCTGAATAGTACAAATGTGTATGAAGCCTTCTTGTCTGCAGGATGTGTGCCTTCACTGTTGAAGACAGGTGCAGGCTGTTGGGGGTGAGTCTATGTTGTCTGCATCTCAAACTGAAGCAAATAGTTCCTGTGGTCTCCATTTGTGCTTCAGTTTGAGATGCAGACAACACAGACTCATCCCCAGCAGTGAAGAGACACAGGGCAGAAAACATCCTTCAGATAAGAAGGCTCCATACACATTTGCACTACTCAGGTGACCCAGAGGACACAGACAAACCTCCAAGTGGCCTCAACGACTCTCGAAAAGAAGGCAAATGACCAGCTGTCTGCAAGGAATATAAATCCTTCCATTCCCCACCATCCAGTCAGAGGTGAAGAAGCTTCTTGGATGAGAAGTCAAACATCTTCAAAGAAA
>NW_015400646.1:0-1833 GCF_001527695.2 Protobothrops mucrosquamatus
GAATAGAATAGAATAGAATAGAATAGAATAGAATAGAAAATATGGAATGGAATGGAATGGAATGGAATAGAATAGAATGGAATGGAATGGAATGGAATGGAATAGAATAGAATAGAATAGAATAGAATAGAATAGAAAAGAAAATATGGAGTGGAGTATAGAGTAGAGTAGAGATAATACCTTTATTGTCACTTTAAATGTACGCGTTGGATGACTTCAGGCCAATTATGAGGAGACTGTGAGTTCTAGTCCTGCCTTAGGCATGAAAGCCGGCAGGATGACTTTGAGCCAATTACCAGGAGACTGTGAGTTCTAGTCCTGCCTTAGTCATGAAAGCTGGCTGGGTGACTGGGTCAATCACCAGGAGAATGCAAGTTCTAATCCCGCCTTAGGATGACTTTGGGCCACACCGTCTTACTCAGCCCAACTCATCTCACAGGATTGTTATGAGGAAAAATCTCTCTATATGTGTAAATATATTGAGGGAGTAAATACAGATCATCATCATCATCATCATCATCATCATCATCATCATCATCATCATCATCATCATCAAGTTATAGTTATATAGTTATTTGTGTGTGTATAACTATAACTATATAACTAACTATAACTCTGTGTGTGTATGTGTATCTTTATTATTATTATTATACACACACACAGTTATAGTTAAAGTTATATAGTTATAGTTATACACACACACATAACTATATGTTATTATACACGCACAGTTATAGTTAATGTTATATAGTTATAGTTACACACACACATAACTATATATTATTATTATACATGCACAGTTATAGTTAATGTTATATAGTTATAGTTATACACACACACACATAACTATATATTATTATTATACACGCACAGTTATAGTTAATGTTATATAGTTATAGTTATACACACACATAACTATATAACTATATAACTTTAACTATAACTCTGTGTGTCTGTGGGTGTGTATAAAGCCAGGATTTATATTACTCATATTAATAACTCAAGGCGGTTAACATGCTTAATACTCCTTTCTCCTCTTGTTTTACTCACAATCCTGTGAGGTGGGTTGAGTAAGAGGGATTGGCCAAAAGTCGCCCTAAGGTGGGACTAGAACTCACAGTCTCCAGGTGATTGGCCCAATCACCCAGCCAGATTTCATGTCTAAGGCGGGAATAGAACTCGGTTTCCTGGTGATTGGTCCAAAGTCACCCAGCCGACTTTCCTGCCTAAGGCGGGAATAGAACTCATCCTCGCCTAGTGATTGGCCTAAAGCGTGTAGGCAAGTTGTGAACATGTGAAAAAAAATGTCTGGCTTTCCACAACACGGCTGTCCGATTTAATTTTGGCCATTATACAGTCAAGCTACTAGTCCTTAATTTGATTATCCCTGCCTCCTTTTGTTTCTTTCCTTGTTCATACCTGCAGCCAGCGCAGAGTACCGCAGTGTCTTAAACAAGGGCGGCTAACCTCACTTAGCGACGTGAGGACAATGAAAGCAGGCAAATATCCCTCCAAGCATAAGATTAAGGAGGGGAACTCTTGTTTATCCAAGTAGGGATAATGTGCTTTTGGCATCTTTAGCCTTTTGTTCTCCTCCAGATTTTTCCGTGAAGCCAAATGTGGAACTTTGAAGCTTCTGCTTCGGGGGGAGAAAATCAAATAATAATAAGAATACAATAATAAAGAAAGCCCTGGAAACTTGAGGCCTAGTAAACATGCAGAAATACAAAGTAAAAATCTCCCAGGCTGCATGTCTGGGTCCGTTTCTGGGGTGTTTGCAAATAATCTCCGTATTTCAGCCACGTCTTTACAGCCCCAATCTTGGCTGGTGTT
>NW_015400646.1:5001-6082 GCF_001527695.2 Protobothrops mucrosquamatus
TTTGTCTATTTCTTGACCCTTCAGCCGGAGATGATTTCTCCGTCGGGTTCCACCACCAAGGAGCAGGTCTACACCTCGAAGCTGGTCCGCCTCTGTAAAGAAGACACGGCCTTCAACTCGTACGTCGAGCTGCCCATTGGCTGCGAAAAGAACGGGGTGGAGTACCGGTTGTTGCAGGCCGCCTATTTATCGAAGGCGGGATCCATCTTGGCTCGATCTTTGGGGATTATGCCCGAGGACGACGTCCTCTTCACGGTCTTCTCCAAGGGGCAAAAGAGGAAGATGAAGTCCTTAGACGATTCGGCCCTTTGCATCTTTCTTCTGAAGAAGATCAACGACCGGATCAAGGACCGGTTGCAATCCTGCTACAGGGGAGAAGGCACGCTGGATTTGGCTTGGCTCAAAGTGAAGGATATCCATTGCAGCGGCGCGGTAAGTCTCAATTCTCGCTTTAAAAAAAAAAGAATCATTTTAGCTGGGAGAAAGGACTGGAAGAGCGGAAAGTGCAGCCCGCCCAAATCTGGGAGGAGGTTGGTGACGGTGGAGGAAGTTCTGTGAGTTGGGAGAAACAATTATGAAAGAGCATATTTGGGATACACGTTGATTTTATGCAAATATCCATAGCAGTTTGACTCCGGAGTTACTAGCTCTTGTGGGATCCTTGGTGCTCTCTGGGCGTGGTGGTTTATAAACTTCATTCCCTTCTAGCACGGATAATTCAGTTAGGTAATGAAACATCTGCAAGAAAACAGGCAAGCTCGGAGAGCAGAAAGGACCCCACAGTCGTTGTCATCATCGTCCTCCTCTTCTTCCTCCTCCTCCTACTCGTCCTCCTCCTCCTCCTAGCACTGATGATATTATCTAGTTGGGTCATGAAATGTCAGCAAGAAAGCCACCAAGCTCAGAGAGCACCAAGGACTGCACAGTCCTCCCCCTCCTCCTCCTCCTCCTTCTCCTCCTCCTCCTCCTCCTCCTCCTCCTCCTCCTCCTCCACAAACCCCACTCCCTTCTAGCCCTGATGATATCTAGTTGGGTAATGAAACGTCAGCAAGAAAGCCACCAAGCTCAGAGAGCACCAAGG
>NW_015400647.1:0-1193 GCF_001527695.2 Protobothrops mucrosquamatus
CCCCCCTAAAAATTACCCTAGGCCAGTCCTGCAAGCTGGAATAACCAAGTCTTGAGGGCGCGGCGAAAGGAAGGGAGATCAGGGATAACCCTGATCTCTGGGGGCAGTATAAGGAAGCCTAGTCATTAAAGTCATCAGTCCTCAAGGTTGTAAAACAGGCCATTGTGTGACCAGACCCAATTTTACAACCTTTTTCGCAGTGGGTCATTAAGTGAACCCATTGTTTTTGATGGGGCAGTTTTTGCCAGAAACTGGAATCAAATGCCGGTTTTCGGGGAAAATGTCATAAATCATAGTCACATGATCTCCGGGCACTGTGAATGGTTGTAAACATGTGGGTCAGTTGCCAAGAGCCCAAAATGCAGTCACATGACTGCAGGAGATGTGGGGGGGGGAGTGACGTCAGAACTTTGGAACTGGGTCGTAAGTCCCTTTTGGGATGATCTGTCATAACTTTGAACGATCGTTAAGTAAGTAAGTGATCGTAACTCGAGGACTATCTGTAATGTGCTGGCAACTACAGCAAAGTTTCTAACTTCTCTGTCTTCGCAAGGTAGATATACCTGACCAAACAAATCCTTCAATTATACCGGCAGGCATCTAAGGGACGGGTGACACGGAAAACAAGATATTCTTACTTTTCTCCATCAAGTCATGACATCCTGGTCTCCTTCTCGGAAGGAACAATAGCCGGAAATGTTCAAACAAGAACTTGTGAAAGAAAAATCAAGTTGAACTCCAGCATGAACAAGCACAGAATGAGGCTGGGGCTTCCCCTCCCGCCTCTGGCCTCGTAAGGCTAATCTTTTACCCTCTTTTCTTTCCATTCTTCCACATCTTGCCTTTTTAGCTTGTGAGCTGGCAAACAGGGCATGTCCTTTCTACATGAAAGACCCTTTAGTTTGGAGATTATAATGGCCTGAAAGGGGACATTAAAATGCTGCAACTCATTAAATCCAAGTGCTGAAGCTGGCTGGTTAGATTTTGTTAGTTGTTTTTTCTTTTTCCCCTGCATATTTTGTAGAACCAGGAGAATTGAGATTATTGTTTGTTTGTTTGTTTGTTTTTTAAGCCTAAATTGACAGAACAAATAAATATTCATCACCGTTAAAGGTTGTTTTTCTCGGTGCTTAACTTTGTAAAAAAAAAAAAAGCAATTCCTTTGATTTGATTTTACTGTGGGTTTTTTTGTG
>NW_015400648.1:0-6080 GCF_001527695.2 Protobothrops mucrosquamatus
GAACAATTCCTGCATTCTGGATGCTTCCCTTTGCGGTGATAGAAATCTTTATAACTAACCTCTACCAGATGTTCTCCAATTTAGAGTCCAGGTAGTACTCTTGTGTGTGGGACAATTTTCCCCAAACTAGTAATTGTGGGAATACTTTTTTATTTAATCTATTCACTAATATTGCTGGGAGGTCATTATCTGGAAGGTTTCCCCCCCCCCCAGAAAGTTACTTTTCTTTATATAATAAAAAGCCAACAGCTTTTGAAAGCAATCAATAACTCAAAAATTATCAGAACAAAATTTTCATACAAATAAACTTCTTAAAAAACCAGAAGTTGCTGTTACATGTGAATTTATAAAAAATGTTTAGCCACATACACAACTTAACGTAGATTGCTGGCACTATTCAAACGTATTTCAACTGTACTGACTTCCTCAAAGGCATACTACAGGAAAAACAAATTGGCTCTTTCAATTGAATATCAAAGACAGAAAAAATAATCATGCAAGTCCACTATCCCTTAACCAGAATATTAGGAGAAGGCTAGCTACTAATACCTTGCTATGTCCTGTCCAAAAGTCTTGACTCTGGAGCAAGTACAGGATTTCTTTTGTTGCCTTTCACGATTTCCTTTCTGAAGATTAAGCTACAAATGAATGCTCATTTTGAAGGAAGGGTAGAAGCAATTCTGACAATTTCTGATCAAGTCCTCAGAATATTTATTTGAAGCAGACTGATTAGAGAGGAAAGAAGGCCATTGAACTCAGAGATATTTACACCTAAATAAATAGACTTAGGATTTTATTGCATGCTGAGAAAGAGGATGTTAAGTAGTACAACTGGGAATTCAGCCAAGACTCAAGATATATAACCCTATATACCAGAGGTCCCCAACCTTTTGGGCACCAGGGACCGGTTCCGTGGAGAGGTTTTTCCATGGGCCGGACAGTACATGGTTTTGTGTGCTGCCTGCATCCTGTGGATGGGGCTTTGCTTGTTTGTGCAGACCGGTTGCTGGCATGCTGCGGCCCGGTACCAGTCCATGGACCGGGGGTTGGGAACCCCTGCTATATACTACAAATCTTCCATATGTTGCTGAACTGGTACAAATTGCTGGAACTGGTATTAAGAGAGACATGATTTCTCCAGAATGCTATGTACGTACTTACTTAAAGGAGGCCTTGTTATGTTTAATAGAATTTACTAGCCTGCATCAGATGTTTTATAGTTTAGAGTCACAGGTAGTACTGTTGAGTGTGGGACAATATTCCCTAAACTAATAATTGTGAGAATGCTTGGGGTTTTTTTCAACCCTATTCATTAATATTGTTGGGAGATAATCTGGGTGGGGTGTTTTCCTCAGAAACTGATGCTGTGGGCTTTTGTCTTATACAATACAAAGTCAACAGCATTTGAAAGCAATCAATGGCTCAAAAATTATCAGAACAAAATCTTCATACAAATAGACCACTAAATAAAGGAGCTGCCATTACAACTGAATATATCAAAGATTACCCACATATACAACTTAACAGACTGTTGACTCTGAACATATTTCAAGAGTATTGATTTCCTAAATGGCGTATTTGGCAAAAATAATGTCAATATGAAAACTTGTACATATTTTTGTGAGCCTGTCTCCTAATATATGAATACATATAATATATGCAAATTATTTTCCTTAAATATCTATTTTTGTTGCACTTTTCTTCAATATTCAGTTTTGTGCACCTAGTCTGAATTGTGAACTTTATCACAAAATTTAGGTATTTGGACATTTCCTTATAATTGCATACTAGTTTGTGAACAGATTTTTGGATCTGCAAAATGAATAGGCTTCCACTCAATAACAAACATGTTTATAATACCCATGCTCCTAAGTAGACCTGTGTAAAATTTAGACTGTCAAAGAAAAGTTTAAGTCCAAAAAATTATTATTATGAATTATGTATATACTTTGCAACCATAGGCACCTAAACATATATTGTATATCTGTACTAATCAGCATGGTAAATGTGTCAAACATGAGATTTTTTTTCATAACTAATGTTCACATGAAAGGATCTAGTATCTTAGATATATGCAATAAATTTGGTAAAATTTCATTTCATACTTCACAAAAAAAAGTTTCTCTCCCATTAGAAAATAAATGTGATCAGAGCACCCTCTTGTGTCTAAGCACTGATATTGTCTAATAAAAAAAATCACTTTCCAGCAAGATGCTTAGTTGAAATGGATTCTTATCTGGGGCTGGCATTTACACAATGCCATATAAATTACCTATTTAAAAAAGATGAAGTACAGCCTGATTTGAACTGGATAAGAATACCAAGTAATTTTCCTTATTAAAAAGAAAAACTGGTCTGGAAAAATAAATGCATACTTTCTTAAGATTTGGTTTGGTAATATAGTTATTTTAAATTTAAGTTTCTCAACTTTTTATTCCTCAATAATATGTTTAAGTATACTTACATAACTGGAAGAAGGGAAAAAAGTTCATCATTATGTACAATATCTATGCCAAGAGGATGAATACTTTTTTTTGTCCCAATAGCTGTTAAGTTCTTGAACAAAGTAAAAGAGGCTTTAAAGATACTAAAACATTCATGGGACTTCTGCCTTGGGTTGCCTACAGCAGACAGGGCTGCACTAACTGCTGTTTCCAGATCTTCTGGCTAAAATGTGTAAGGATCTTTTTCAGTAGATCTGTTTATGTTGCCACGTTCCTCCAATTAACTTTAGTTCTATCTTTGTACAGCAAAGACCACCTCAGCCCTTTCAAATTTCTGAAAGATAGCAAGAGTTGGAACTTCAATGTAGAAGAATGCTTCGGCAAAATTTATCCATCTATTAGATCATTTCAACCGGAATAATTCTTTCCTCTGGAATATCTAAGATATTAATGTAATCATCCTATCATTTCTAATACCGTGCTATAAATTAAGAAAATGTCATTATATCACTGGCTGTCCAAGTCAAAGACCATGCTTAAGGGGCAACATTACTATACACAGCTTATGAGCTGTGGTGCCACAGTGGTTAGAAGGCAGTATTGCAGGCTAATTCTGCCGACTGCCAGAAGTTCGATTCTGACTGGCTCAAGGTTGACTCAGCCTTCCATCCTTCCGAGGTCACTAAAATGAGGATCCAGATTGTCTGATGCAATATGTAAACCGCTTAGAGAGGGCTGTAAAGCATTGTGAAACAGTATATAAGTCTAAGTACTGTTGCTATTATGTTAAAGAAGCAAAAATTCAACACCATATTTTTTATTAACTCTCACTGTCCATCCAGACCTAAGGACTTTTGTTTTCAAGTCAGAATAAAACTGGTGTCCCACTAAAGCTTAAGACCAGAGCTCAATAATAATAATAATAATAATAATAATAATAATAATAATAATAATAATAATAATAATAATAATAATAATAATAATAATAATAATAATAATAATAAAGTTGGAAGGGACCTTGGAGGTCATCTAGTCCAACCCCCTGCTCAGGCAGGAAACCCTATACCATTTCAGACAAATGGCCGTCCAGTCTCTTCTTAAAATCTTCCAGTGTTGGAGCATTCACCACCTCTGGAGGCAGATTGTTCCATTGGTTAATTGTTCTGTCAGGAAGTTTCTCCTTAGTTCTAGGTTGCTTCTCTCCTTGATTAGTTTCCATCCGTTGCTTCTTGTCCTGCCTTCAGGCACCTTGGAAAATAGCTTCACTCCCTCTTCTTTGTGGCAGCCCCTGAGATACTGGAACACTGCTATCATGTCCCCCCTCGTCCTTCTCTTCATTAAACTAGACATACCCAATTCCAGCAGCCTTTCCTTATATGCTTTAGCCTCCAGTCCCCTAATCATCTTTGTTGCTCTTCTCTGTACTCTTTCTAGTCTCAACATCTTTTTTACATCGTGGTGACCAAAACTGGATGCAGTATTCCAAGTGTGGCCTTACAAAGGCATTGTAAAGTGGTATTAATACTTCACGTGATCTTGATTCTATCCCTCTGTTAATGCAGCCTAGCACTGTGTTGGCCTTTTTGGTAGCTGCAGCACACTGCTGGCTCATATTTAAGTGATTGTCTACTAGGACTCCGAGGTCCCTCTCACAGTCACTACTATTGAGCAAGGTATCCCCTATACTATACCTGTACGTTTGGTTTTTCTTGCCTAAATGTAGAACCTTACTTTTTTCACCATTGAATTTCATTTTGTTAGATAGCGCCCAGTGTTCAAGTCTGTCCAGATCCTCCAGTATCCTAAGCCTGTCTTCTGGAGTGTTGGCTATTCCTGCCAGCTTGGTGTCATCTGCAAATTTGATGATTTCCCCATCTATCCCCTCGTCTAAATCGTTGATGAAGAGGTTGAAGAGCACTGCACGCAGAACAGAGCCCTGGGGCACCCCACTACACATTTCCCTCCATGTAGATGCGGTTCCACTGAGGACCACTCGCTGAGTACGGCTGGTCAGCCAGCTATGAATCCATCTGGTGGTGATGGTGTCTACCCCACATTTTTCTATCTTATCAAGTAGTAGGTTGTGATATACTTTATCAAATGCCTTACTGAAGTCCAAGTAAATTATATCCACAGCATTCCTCTGATCCATTAATTTTGTCACTTGGTCAAAGAATGCAGTAAGATTTGTCTGGCATGATCTGTTTTTGACAAACCCATGTTGGCTTTTAGTAATGATTTTGTTTGCCTCTAGGTCAGTGGTGGCAAACCTATGGCACGGGTGCCAGAGGCGACACTCAGAGCCCTCTCTGTGGGCACACGTGCCACTGCCCCAGCCTTGCCTCCGCCCACGACCCCCTCCTCACCAGAGCCCCCCTGGAGGAGAGTCGCCCCCGAGTGTGGCCCACACGAAGAAGCGCAGCCAAGGACATGGCAACCAGGCAGCATAGACAAGACTCTGCCCTCACGCCTCAACACGCACAGTTGATGCTGCAGGGTGCGGGCAGAGGGCGTGGCTGCCATAGCACTGTTGGGCTGCCTGGGCGATATGCGGTAGGCCCTGGAGGCAGTGAGTGGCCCTGCAGGCAGGCAGATTGGAGCGGAGTGGGGGCGAGGCAGGGGGTGGGGCAAGTTTTTGGGAACTCGGTCTCTAAAAGGTTTGATTCCTTGCTTCCCATTTCTGGGAGAAAGCCATTTACACCCTTACCAAGAGAGAAACTAGGTATAAGGAGGGAAGTTCAGCCTCTCCCCAGCATTAAACATGCTTTGCTTTGTGAGGACAACTTCAAACCAGGGGATCTGGCCATGGTGCCAACTTCTCTTTGAGTGTGGGAGTGATGAGCAGCCCTGTGGGATGTTAATGAGCAGGGCTGCAAAAAGCCACCTCTCTCTTCCCACCCACTAATTTGACAGATATAGCTAGTAAATAACAACAGAAAGAAAGAAGGGGGTGAGACATCTGAGATTCATCGGTAGGAGACACTTTTCTCCCAATCCATCCAAGCACCTGTTCTACAGGCTTACAAACAAATAGGAACTGCCGGCTACACCTCCGAACAAACCCAAGCAAAGCTAAAGTAAAGCCAGGAAAGGGCCGCTGCCGAGATACTGGGGATCTCGCGTCTTTGCGGCGCGGAGGTTGCTATTTCAGCAACTACTACAACTTGTTAAAGGACAAAGTAGTCCCGAGTCCTCCCGGTCATGTCACAAAGATTACTTCGGAGTAAATACCGAGGCGTTCGCTTCGGGAGAAGCAAACAAACGGAAGAGCAGGCTGTAGGGAGGCCGCTGCGACTTCGCTTAGCGCCGGGGCTGGCTTCGGAGCAGCCATGTGCAGAGGCCCGGCCCGCCCTTCCTCCTCCAGAGCTACTTTGTGTAAGTTGCAGGGGTTCGGGCCAGGGTCTCCACCCTGAGATTTCCCCTGGGAGACTTGGCGATCGGAGCAGCAGCCACGTCAGCCCACTTTGCCCTTCCCAACCCCGCCCGCCGCCGCCGCCTCCTCCGGCCGCGAACCGGATCCGCCGCCTCGCTTCCCCGCTGGTATCTTCGCCACTCTAGTCGGCTCCCCGCGCCTGCCCGCTCCGGGCTGCAACTCCGGCTCCTCCCCCGCGCCGGCACCAGATCCCAGCATCAGGT
>NW_015400649.1:0-1081 GCF_001527695.2 Protobothrops mucrosquamatus
AGAGGGAGAGAGAAGAGAGGGAGGGAGAGGAAGGGAGGGAGGGAGAGAAAGAGAGAAGCCAATTTGTTTCAGATAAAGGAAAGAGCAGAGAGGGCCAGGTGTTTCAAAGCTACATTATTATTATCATTATTATCATTGTTATCATCATTATCTGAAGCAAACAGACTGAAAAGCATACATAGAAAGCAGGAGGATACCTAAACCTTTTACAAGCTGCCAGGAGCTCTTTAATAATGACAGCAGAGACGACCCCAAGGTGGGTCACCAGCTTCCACAGTACCTAATGCTAAGTTCCATGCAGAAGCTCCCAAGAAACAACACAACCTCACAATTTTTTTTATCAAAACATGGCACTAGGACTTCATGGCCCTGCCGTGGTCAGGAGATTGCAAGACCTGGCCTTGACTGATTGATTGGCATGTGGCTCTGGAATGGAATCGGGAGACTTTCCCAAGGAGAAAAGCTTTGAGGCCCTGTGAAGATTGCGCCACTCCCGTTATTCGGCAAACAAGCCAGCTTAGCTCAGAGGGAGCTCTGCTCTTCTACAGTAGGTGTTTCTTAATAGGAAAGAGAAATCAAGATAGAATAGCGGTGGTCTTCTGGATTAACAATACAGGTCCGGGCAGAGATCTGTGCAGGCAGAACGGGCCAACTCGCGGGACAACTCAACAAATTCAAAAAGTTCAATGAAGTTCAACGGAACCACGGCCAATAATGTTAAAACGAAGAGAGAGCTGTATCAGCTACCCAATATTTAGTTTTCTGGATTGACTTGTTTGAAATGGCTTGTTTCGTCTTTATTTCTTTATTTGAAATAATGTTCTTGTTGTGAAATCCAGGAGGAGCATGTTGTTGAAACTGACTAGACATTTTACTGGGGGAAAAAACCCTAATCAACATAATGTAATACGTATATACGTAAGTATATTACAGTTTTTAACCTCCCTTGCTGATGTAAGCCAACAAAAACATACTTTGATTCACTTCAAGAAATACTAAGAGTCCTCCCCAAAGAGATGTAAACCCTTAAAATTGAAACTTCTCGAGGAGTGATTTAAATCATGATTTAAGCCCAAATCCA
>NW_015400649.1:9723-11762 GCF_001527695.2 Protobothrops mucrosquamatus
TAGTGAGGGCAATTAACCAGTGGAATGGATTGCCTTCAGAAGATGTGGGTGCTTCATCACTGGAAGTTTTTAAAAAGAGACTGGACTGACACTTGTCTGAAATGGTATAGGGTCCCCTGCTTGAGCAGGGGGTTGGACTAGAAGACCTCCCAGGTCCCTTCCAACTCTGTTATTTTGTTCCTTTTAGAAGGAGATCTCCGTCCATTCTCATCCCGCATCTTTCATCCATCCTGTTGGCCAGGCCTGCCTGCCTTCCTTCCTTCCTTCCTTCCTTCCTTCCTTCCTTCCTTCCTTCCTTCCTTCATTTTAGACATGGGTTTGCCACCCTCCTAGAAGATCACAAGACCCATGTCCAGATGCAGTCTGAATGACACCTGACCCGAAGGGAGCCCTCACATCTCAACATTTTCCCACCCATGCAGTGTGTAAGGAGAAGAAATTCGGTATCCCAGGCATCGGCCCACCGTTCCATCATCCCACTCTACCACACATCAATGAGAGCAACCTCTAGTTGTTTCCGCAGAATATGGTGGGTGGGGAAACAGTCACCATTAAAGTTTGTCCATCATTGAGGCTCTGAAGAGGGCACGGATTGTCCGTCTTATTATTGCCATCGGGACAGTACAAATTAGATCTGTTCCGCCAGAGGAATGAACATTAATTCGGCCATCTGGCTGTGTCTTTTGGCTTCTGGATGAGATGATTAGGAGTCCTTTCCTTCATGCCCTTAAAGGCTCTGTAGAAGCTGCAGCTAATTAAAAAAAATATCATTTTTAGTTGCTGTCAGGACCATTATTGAGAAACTGCATCTTTCTGGTTTTCGTAGACCTTCGTTGGCTGCCAATATAATTCCAGTCTTACTTGAAAGTGTTTGGGATTACACAATACTTGAGCAGGGGGTTGGAATAGAAGACCCCCAAAGTCACTTCCAACTCCATTCTATTCTCCATTCTATTCTAAATTTCAAGATTGTTGGACAGACACATGTTTGTATGGAAACTGGGCTCAAATCGTCACCACCAGTTTCTTTCTGTTCATCTCTAGACTGAACATTGATGAATTACGAATGTAACTCCAAGAGATACTGAAATATTCATGGAGAAGGTTTGTTTGGGATCTTCTAAATCTCCTTGATTTCATCAACTTCGTCTCCTGTGGAAGCATTCTTTTTAAACCTATTTGATTTATGCAGGTTACACTTTTTATTCTCTGCATGTAAATGAAGTCAATAAAAGACTTCTGGACACCTCTTATCTCCCGTGCTCACTCTTCCAGGACTGCTAGCTGGGTGACTCTGCTCTCCCAGCATTTAATTAATTAAGGTTAATTAATCCTGCTGTCCATCTCAAAGTTGTGAGATGTAAAACTGAATAAAATGGGTTGGTTCGAAACTTCAAGACCTCACAAGGTGAAAATTATGGACTTATTTTGGCCTGAGATGTCTACTATGGACTGTGGCAGCCTAAGGACACTATCTCCTTCCCAACACAACCACAATCCCCACAACCTTGTATGGCTACTACCACCATTGAATGTCAGAAGCCAGAGAGCTGGTATCAACAGGAGCCAATGCAGCAAGACTTTTCAATTATTAAGAGTATTGGAATAGAAAGGTAGCTATATGAATTGTGCATCTATTTTATAAAACTGGTCTTCATGTACACATAATAATTCCAGTAAAAGTGAAGATAACTTACAGACTGGAGGAAAACCAGGAACCATGAAGTTACTTGCACGTTTTACGGAACTGCATGAAACTGGCAAGTTACTTACTGTACTGTGATTAGTTTATCGACAAGATCTATACTCCGGGTTTATCGACAAGATCTATACTCCGGGTGCTCCCTTTGAGGAGCACCCGGAGACTCCAACTGGTCCAGAATGCGGCCGCGCGGGCGGTGTTGGGAGGGACTCGTCGCTCCCATGTAACACCGCTGCTGCGCGAGCTGCACTGGTTACCAGTGGTCTTCCGGGTGCGCTTTAAGGTGTTAGTTACCACCTTTAAAGCGCTCCATGGCATCGGACCTGGCTACCTCCGA
>NW_015400649.1:12926-15803 GCF_001527695.2 Protobothrops mucrosquamatus
CGGAAACACAGCTGATAATATTTGGTTTTAATTCGGCTTTTATCGGGGTTTATTTTTTGTATTTTTGTATTTTTGTATTTTGTATTTTTTTGTATTTTGTGTATATTATTTGTTTTTAATATGCTGTGAACCGCCCTGAGTCCTATGGGAGAAGGGCGGTATACAAATTAAAATAATAAATAAATAAATAAATAAATAATAGGCCATAATCCAAATAAAAAAAAGAAAGGGACTGTGAATTGATTTATACAAGAGTTAGCTATAAAATAACGATTGTGATTAGAGAGAGAAGTTCATATTGCTCAAACCTAACACTAGAAGGCAAACTTTATCCAGAATCTTTCAAAGAAAAGACTACACATTTTGTAACACCATTACGTGGGGAATGCAAAGTGTTGCGCAACTGATTCAGCTCAAGTGGAAAACAGCTGATTGGTGCCAAACAAGCTCTTTCAAAACTGACCCAGTCTGAATTTTTGCACGTCTCCCAAACAGCTTCATAAAAAGAAAGAAGCAAGGATTTATACCGTTTCCAAAATGCCAATTAAAGATTGCAATCTAGAAAAATAATACGGTAGCAGTCAAAATCTGGGCGTAACTTTTTTCAATTGTTCCTAATTGTTCTTATTTTGTTGTCTTTGCATAAAGACCTATTGCTCAATTCTTTAATTATGGTTTTATTTGTAAGCTGCTTGCATTATACAAAGAGAGACACACACACAGAGAGAGAGAAAACGCATGCATGCAAGAAATAAAAACTCTTACGTCCTTTCATTCATATTCATGATTGCCGTATCAAGTACAGCAACTGTGTATATACACAAACCCAGGCACAAGGGTAGGAAGGTTACATGGGTGGCCTGAACACATCACACAAAAAAATGCTCATGTCTTCCATCCAACGAAATATAACGCTCGAGCGTTTTGAGAACCCATTCAGTCTAAAGTCTCTTCCACTTATTTGCCTCTCAGAATTCATGACCTTCCTTACCGCTGTCGTTCAACGAATCACCACAGTGGTTATATTAGTAACACGGTTCTTAAGTGAATCTGGTCCCCCCATTGGCTTTGCTTGTCAGAAGGTTGCAAAAGGGGATCACGTGATGGCGGGATACCGCGACCGTCATAACTACAAGCCAATTTCCAAGCATTGGAATACTGATCATGTGACCCGCATCAAGATGCTGCAACAGTCACTTTTTTCAGTGCCGTTGTTAACTCCAAACGGTCACTAAATGAACAGTTGTAACTTGAGGACGACCTGTAAATTTGTACATTCAGGCACAGTCACATGATGACCTGCTTACCACCCACCATGATTTGCAACCATAATTCCAGGCTCATATTCCAGTTGTAAGTCAAATGCTACTTCTATAGCCAAATAAGATCGGCATCTAGGAGTATGTAGAAACCAAGCTGTAGATCTCCAGGCTCTGTCTAACAAAATGAAATTCAACGTAGAGAAAAGTAAAGTCTTAGACTTAGGGAAGAAAAACTAAAACTACATATACAGATTAGGTGGAACCTGGCTTAATGGCAGTAACTGTGAGAGGGATCTCGGAGTCCTAGTGGACAATCATTTAAATATGAGCCAGCCGTGTGCTGCAGCTGCCAAAAAAGCCAATGCAATCCTAAACTGCATCAACAGAGGGATTGAATCAAGATCACGTGAGGTACTAGTAGCACTCTATAAAGCCTTAGTAAGGCCACACCTAGAATACTGCGTCCAGTTTTGGTCACCACATTATAAAAAGATGTTGAGACTCTAGAAAAAGTGCAGAGAAGAGCAACAAAGGTGATCAGGGGACTGGAGGCTGAAACATAGGAAGAACGGTTGCTGGAATTGGGTAGGTCTAGTTTTATGAAGAGAAGGACCAGAGTTGACATGATAGCAGTCTTCCAATATTTGAGGGTTTACCACAGAGAATAGGGAGACAACCTATTTTCCAAAGCACCTGAAGGCCAGACAAGGAACAATGGATGGAAACTGATCAAGGAGAGATCCAACAGTGAGAACAATCAACCAATGGAACAGCTGGCCTTCAGAAGTTGTGGGAGCAAGTCAACGCCTTGGTCCTTGCATCTTCCTTCTAACTACAGAAACTTAGAGAAGACATTTTGGCCAGAGTAACAATCGCAAAGGGTTCTAAAGTGTCCGCTGGAGTTGGACAGTCAATAAATGTAAACGAATAAATAAAACTTAAAGTATTTTCTTTCCGCTTTCCGACGCATCTATACCGAGTTGCAACTAAAGGAATACACAAGCCAGTAAAAAAAAAAAAGGGGGGGAACCATTTCCGCCAGTAATTTACTGAAGAATAATTCTGTCTTTTAAAAAAAAAAAAATCTTAAAGGAGGTAGGAATCTGATTATTTATTCCTCATTACTTGATATTTGGGAAATCCCACTGGAGAGGATACAGCACAAGAACGGCCTCTTTGGCATATAATAAGGTTTGTTTGTTGTTGCTGTTGTTGGTTCAATCCAATCTTTGGCTTTTCAGCATTTTGGTTTATCGTTTTTTATTTCTATCCACATCCGAGGAAACGTTTCAAAGCTCGTAAAAAGCCACTGGGGGTCCTCAGACCACAGCCTAAGAATCGGAGACGGAGGAATGTAAATACTTACAAATTACTGGCTAGAATAGCCCCTTCCCCTCCTTCTTACAAGAATCCTAGGGTTTTTTTTTTCTCTCTCTCTCTTTGCATTCCCTTCTCAGTTGATCTCCAAGAGCCCTCCCTGTTGATATCCTTCCGACCAGAACCAATCTGTTTAATTACCTGCTGCATTCTTTTAGCCTTTAGCTAATCGCTGATTAAACCAAATTTGGAAAAGGCTTCATTTACGGCTGCTTTTCCTGAGACCACGTTTTTGTTT
>NW_015400650.1:0-1062 GCF_001527695.2 Protobothrops mucrosquamatus
GCCAGCCGTAGGCACCAGGCCCTGGAGAAGGAGTTCTCCAGGGCACAGAGGCAAGCCCAAATGGATTTGGACGGCATGGCGGCCACCGAGATGGAGCTACCACTGGGTCCATCAACATCTAGTCAGGGGGTATGGTCCATTCCGAGTATGTCGGTGGCGTCACCTCTGCCCTCCGCCTCAGGTCACCAAGCCGCCGTTTTGGATTTCATCCCCGAGCCCGTCGGCTCTCCAATGCCCATTTTACCTAGAGGTCCTGACATAGGGGACATCTTCTCAGACGGGCGTCTGGAGGCTTTATTAGCCAAGGTGGTGGATAGAGCTCTGACACAGCGCTCACGTCCACGCGATTTGGAAGCCACTGACTTGTCCGCTCACTCATTAGGCCCCCCTATGGAGTGCTTGGCGGATCGAGGGCCTGATTCTCCGGCCCAGTCCTCTGTTAGTGGTTACTCATCACCTCATGAGGAGGAACCACCTGAGATTATCTTTTCAGAGGACGAGGAGCTCCCACCTGAGACATCTTCCTCGGGGGGATTATTCAATCCCAACCATTTCCTCACTATTCTACGTAAAGCCACGGCCACGGCGAACATAGGGACTGATCAGTTTCCACAACCTCAAACTGATCCCACATCCGCGCCCAGGCCAATTTTTTTCCAAAAAGCGGTGACAGAACACCACGTCCCGTGCCCCTCAATTTTTTTACAAGAAATTAAAAAGCAATGGGCTTCCCCTTCCTTTTTCCCCTCTGCGAACAATTCGGATAAAAGATTGTACAAAACATCCACGGATCTTTCCGACGCACTGGACGTTCCCAAGGTGGATGAGGCCTGGGCCCCTTTAGTTTCCCAGACGGCTGTGGTGGGGGATCTCTTAGAGGCACTCAAAGCCGACGATAAGAGGTGGGAGCAGACCTTCCGCAAGACACACCAGTCGGCGGCGTGGGCCACCAAAACGGCAACCTCGGCATCCTTTTTTGTGCGTACTACCCTTCTGTGGCTTCAACAGCTACAGGCTAGGGTGCCCGTTGAAGACATCAGGACGCACCAGGACCTGGCCAAG
>NW_015400650.1:4905-6079 GCF_001527695.2 Protobothrops mucrosquamatus
GTTTTACGACTCGATCCATCTTTCATCCCGAAAGTTAATACTCTCTTTCACAGGTCGCAGGAGGTGATTCTGCCAAATTTTAGCCCGAATCCGTCACATGACTTGGAGCGGCAGTGGCATACACTGGACGTCCGCAGGGCCTTACGCCGTTATATCAAGCGCACGGCGCCGTTCCGTAAATCCGAAGCCCTATGGGTGTGCTTCCGACCTGGCACCCTAGGCCAGAAGGTCTCCGCCGGCACCATTGGCAGGTGGATCCGGAATTGCATAGGACAGGCGTACCGGGCTTCGTCTCTGCCGACTCCAAGTCATATTACCGCACATTCTACTCGGAGTGCAGCAACAACGGCTGCATGGGCCACTCAAGCGTCCATTGAGGAGGTTTGTAGGGCCGCTACATGGTCCTCGCCCTCTCCGTTCATACGCCATTACAAAATTGACAGGTTCGCTGCGGCGGACGCCTCCTTTGGTAAGAGGGTTCTCCAGCAAGTAATTGCCGAGGAGACAACTTGAGCCTTTCTGGTTTCCCACCCTATGGGACAGTGAGGCTTTGGTATGTCCCATTGGTGGAGTCTCCGTCTCCTGTACTGGAGAAGGGGCGTTGGTCTTACCTGAACGCCTTTTCTCAGTACGGAGACGGAGACTCCACACCCACCCTAGGGTCAGCTAGACCATTTGTGTTAGGGTGCAGAGAGCCAATGCCTCATCAATCTTCAAACGCTTCGCCCTCGTTAAGACTGGATTACCAGTAGGAGGGGGCGTGACAAGTTTTGGATACTTGGTCTCAAGAGCAGGCAGACAAAGAAAACCCATTTATTATTAATTATTTATTAATTAAACTTCTATGCCGCCCTTCTCCCCAGAGGGACTCAGGGCGGCTCACAGCATGTTAAAACAACACAAAAAAAAACATTTCCCCTATAAAACCAATTAAAAGCAAATATATTAATAGCTGTGTCATATTTAAAATCTTTAAAAAAATTTTAAAAATTATTCCCTATTTAAAATTCACCCTAGGTCAGTCCCGCTTGTTGAAAAAGCCATGTCTTGAGGGCGCGGCGGAAGGTTAGGAGATCCGGAATCGTCCGGATCTCGGGGGGTAGTTCGTTCCAGAGGGTGGGGGCACCCACAGAGAAGGCCCTCCCCCTGGGGGTCGCCAGCCGACACTGCCTGG
>NW_015400651.1:0-1099 GCF_001527695.2 Protobothrops mucrosquamatus
GGAGGAGGAGGAGGAGGAGGAGAACGATGACTGTGGGGTCCTTGGTGCTCTTTGAGCTTGTCTGTTTTCTTGCAGACGTTTCATGACCCAACTAGGTGACATAATCAGTTCTAGAAGGGAGTGGGGTGTGCAAGGAGGAGGAGGAGGAGGAGGACGATGACGACAATGACTATAGGGGCCTTGGTGCTCTTTGAGCCTGGCTGTTTTCTTGCAGACGTTTCATGACCCAACTAGGTAACATAATCAGTACTAGAAGGGAGTGTGTGCAGGGAGGAGGAGGAGGAGGAGGAGGAGGAGGACTGTGGGGTCTTTGGTGCTCTTTGAGCTTGGCTGTTTTCTTGCAGACATTTCATGACCCAACTAAGTAACATCATCAGTACTAGAAGGGAGTGGGGTTTGCAGGGAAGAGGAGGAGGAGGAGGAAGAGGAGGAGGAGGAGGAGGAGGACAACGATGACTGTGGGGTCCTTGGTGCTCTTTGAGCTTGTCTGTTTTCTTGCAGACGTTTCATGACCCAACTAGGTAACATAATCAGTTCTAGAAGGGAGTGGGGTGTGCAGGGAGGAGGAGGAGGAGGAGGAGGAGGACAACAACGACGACTGCAGGGACCTTGGTGCTCTTTGAGTTTGGCTGTTTTCTTGCAGACGTTTCATGACCCAACTAGGTAACATAATCAGTGGTACAAGGGAGTGGGGTTTGCTGTCTATTTATATACTATTGGCTTTTCCTGACAATTTTGGTGGGAGTGTTCTGGGTGGTTCCTTGTTCAGGCTGCTGTTTACTGCCAGATGGTTTGTCTGAGTTGGCATTTCCTTGACGGTTCCACCCATACTAATAGGGCAAGCCATTTGTATATAAACAGAGAGCAAACTCCACACCCTTCCAATACGGATGACGTTACCTAGTTGGGTCATGAAACGTCTGCCAGAAAACAACCAAGTTCAGAGAACACCAAAGACCACACAGTACTCCTCCTCCTCCTCCTCCTCTTCCTCTCCACACTTCTTTCTAGCATGGCTGGCTGTGGAATTCTGGGAGTTGAAGTCCACAAGTCATAAAAGGGCCAAGTTTGCATATCCCTGTATTACAGACTGTAGCTC
>NW_015400651.1:4500-6078 GCF_001527695.2 Protobothrops mucrosquamatus
ATAAAAGAGCCAAGGTTGCCTATCCCTGGTCTAGAAAAAAAATCCAATTTTCTTTGGTGCATTAGGGGTAAGGCTGATGATGTACAGGCGGTCCGCGGCTTAATTTCTGTTGCTAAGTGGGATAGTTGTTAAGCGAGTTTTCTGCCCTGCTTTATGACCTTTTTTGCCACAGTTATTAAGTGAATCACTGCCGTAACACGGCCGTTAATTGAACCTGGATCCCCCCCGTTGACTTTGCTTGTCACAAGGTCGCAAAAGGGGATCACGTGAATCTCCTCCAGGGATGCTGCGACCATCATAAATATGAGTCGGTTGCCAAGGGTCTGAATTTCGACCCTGGGAATGAGGCAATAGTCGTAAGTGTGAAAAACAGTCCCAAGTCCCTTTTTTACAGTGCCGTTGTAACTTCGAATAGTCACTAAATGAACTGTTGAAAGTCGAGGAGTATCTGTAATTGAGACACCTGTATCGCACACATTTAAGCTGGTTAAAACAATAGATGATAATAATAATAATAATAATAATAATAATAATAATAATAATAATAATAATAATAATAATAATAATAATAATAATAATAAAAGTTGGAAGGGACCTTGGAGATCATCTAGTCCAACCCCCTGCTCACGCAGGAAACCCTACACCATTTCAGACAAATGGTTGTCCAGTGTCTTCTTAAAAACGTACAGTTTTGGGGCATTCACAGCTTCTGGAGGCAGGTTGTTCCACTGGTTAATTGTTCTCACTGTCAGGAAGTTTCTCCTTAGTTCTACGTTGCTTCTCTCCTTTAGTAGTTTCCATCTGTTGCTTCTTGTCCTGCCTTCAGGCGCTTTGGAGAATAGCTTGACTCCCTCTTCTTTGGGGCAGCCCCTGAGATATTGGAACACTGCTATCATGTCCCCCCTGGTCCTTCTCTTCATTAAACTAGACATACCCAATTCCAACAATCGTTCTTCATATGTTTTAGCCTCCAGTCCCTTGATCATCTTTGTTGCTTTTCTCTGCACTCTTTCTAGAGTCTCAATATCTTTTTATATCATGGTGACCGAAAATGGATGCCGCATTCCAAATGTGGTCTTACCAAGGCGTTATAAAGAAGAGGGAGTCAAGCTATTCTCCCAGGTACCTGAAGGCAGGAGAAAAAGCAACGGATGGAAACTAATCAGGGAGAGAAGCAACCTAGAACTGAGGAGAAATTTCCTGACAGTGAGAACAATTAACCTGTGGAACAACCTGCCTCCAGAAGTTGTGAACGCTCCAATACTGGAAGTTTTTAAGAAGAGACTGGGCAGCCATTTGTCCGAAATGGTGTAGGGTTTCCTGCCTGAGCAGGGGGTTGGACTCGATGACCTACAAGGTCCTTTCCGACTCTATTCTATTCTATTCTATTCTATTCTATTCTATTCTATTCTATTCTATTCTATTCTATTCTATTCTAATATCTGAAACAATTAGCCAGCGAGTGACAGGTTGTCTAGAATTCTCTGCTTATTTACAACAGTTGGCAACTGACGCATAGGTCTGCAGCGTGAGGGAGAAAGCAACGTAGAAGATTTCCGCTCGTTGAAGCCTGTCTGT
>NW_015400652.1:10206-11623 GCF_001527695.2 Protobothrops mucrosquamatus
CCAACCCCCTGCTCAGGTAGGAAACCCTAGGGGGGACATGATAGCAGCCTTCCAGTATCTCAGGGGCTGCCACAAAGAAGAGGGAGTCAAGCTATTCTCCAAAGCGCCTGAAGGCAGGGCGAGAAGCAACGGATGGAAACTAATCAAGGAGAGAAGCAACCTAGAAGTGAGGAGAAACTTCCTGACAGAACAATTAACCCGTGGAACTCCTCGCCTCCAGAAGCGGTGAATGCTCCAACACTGGAAGTTTTGAAGAAGAGACTGGACAGCCATTTGTCTGAAATGGTATAGGGTTACCTGCCTGAGCAAGGGGTTGGACTAGATGACCTCCAAGGTCCCTTCCAACTTTATTATTATTATTATTATTATTATTATTATTATTATTATTATTATTATTATTATTATTATTTTATTTATTTTTTATTATTATTATTATTATTATTATTATTATTATTATTAAACTGGACAGCCATTTGTCTGAAATGGTATAGGGTTACCTGCCTGAGCAGGGGGTTGGACTAGATGACCTCCAAGGTCCCTTCCAACTTTATTATTATTATTATTATTATTATTATTATTATTAATTATTATTAT
Organism: Protobothrops mucrosquamatus; assembly: GCF_001527695.2. NCBI lineage: Eukaryota > Metazoa > Chordata > Lepidosauria > Squamata > Viperidae > Protobothrops > Protobothrops mucrosquamatus. The sequence continues at coordinate 10,801 of NW_015400652.1, forward strand.
TATTATTATTATTTATTTTATTTTATTTTATCTTATTTTATTTTATTTTATTTATTATTATTATTTATTTTTATTTTATTATTTTATTTTATTTTATTTTATTTTATTTTATTTTATTTTATTTTATTTTATTATTTTATTTTATTTTATTATTTTATTTTATATTATTATTATTATTATTATGTAAACCAATGGCAGACGGGACCTTCTGATTCTAATCCGTCCTTAAGACTGGAGCGTAGGGTCACCAAAATTAAAACGTAACCTTTCACCGCGCACGCACGTACCCGGATCGACACGCATCCCCTTCCCACCGTCCCGGGAGAGAGGTGGCGGCGAGAAAGAAACTAGACCCCCAAAAAACCAACATATCTCAACATTTACTTTTGTTTTTCTTTAAAAAAGCAGGCCTTTCAAAAGAGAATTTTTTTTTCTCCGGATCTGGCGGGATAGAATAGGGTCGCCCTCCGTTCTCCTTGACCATCTTCCCGACCTTCTCCATCAGCTCCGTGACCTGCTTGTCCCGCTCGGCTCCTTCCGCCTTGTTGTTGAACCCGCAAAAGCGGTCGCCGCACTTCTTAATCAGCTCAGACAGATTCGTGTTGTTGGAGTGTCGGACGTACCCCTGGAGGGAGTCCCCACCCAGGTCCTCCTTGCAGGTGAAGAGGACGACCGTGTGACGGGTGGACGCCTTCCCAAAGATCTTCTGGACCCGCTTGGCGGCGGCCTTGTCCTCCTTGGTGAAGCGCCCCACCTGGGTCACCAAAACGAAGGCGTGGAGACCCGGCTGGCACATCTCGAGGCATTTTTTCAGCTCCTCCTC
>NW_015400652.1:15095-16282 GCF_001527695.2 Protobothrops mucrosquamatus
GGGGGGGGGCGGGGGTCTCTCCGCCTACCTGGCCGCAGGCTGCTGCTACTTCCTCCGCCGAGGCCATCCAGTCGCTCCCGGGATCCCCCTCAGCTCCTCCGGCTGCCAAAGCGAAACGAAACCCGGGCGAACCCAGCAGCGGATCTCTCGGGATCCCTTCCGAAGGCCCCGCCCCGCCGTGGGAGGGAGGGAGGAGGCGCGCCCTCTGGCGGGCAGAGCGACCTAGTGGTGGGAGCGGAGGCTGAAACGGCCCCTGGCCTTTTCCAAGGCATTTCCCCCTCTCGCCCCCCCTCGCCCCCCCCCCCCGTCCGGCGGTCCAATAATTTTGTGAGGGAAAGTGGGAGTGAGATAGATGGAAAGGAGGGAGAGAGGGAGAAAGAAAGAAAGAAAGAAAGAAAGAAAGAGAAAAAAAGAAAAAAAGAGGGAGGGAGAAAGAAAGAAAGAAAGAATGGAGGGAGAAAGAAAGAAAGAAAGAAAGAAAGAAAGAAAGAGGAAGACAGAAAGACAGACAGAAAGAAAAAGAAAGAAAGAAATAAAGAAAGAAAGAAAGAAAGGAGGGAGAAAGAAAGAAAGAAAGAAAGAGAAAAAAAGAAAAAAAGAGGGAGGGAGAAAGAAAGAACGGAGGGAGAAAGAAAGAAAGAAAGAAAGAGGAAGACAGAAAGACAGACAGAAAGAAAGAAAAAGAAAGAAAGAAAGAGAGAAAAAAGAAAGAAAGAAAGAAAGAAAAGAAACAAAAAGGGAGGAAGAAAGAAAGAAAGAAAGGAGGGAGCAAGAAAGAAAGAAAGAAACAAAGAAACAAAAAGGGAGGGAGAAAGAAAGAGAAAAAGAAAAAAAGAAAGAAAGAACGGAGGGAGAAAGAAAGAAAGAAAGAAAGAAAGAAAGAAAGAGAAAGAAAGAACGGAGGGAGAAAGAAAGAAAGAGGAAGACAGAAAGAGGCAGAAAGAAAGAAAAAGAAAGAAAGAGAGAAAAAAGAAAGAAACAAAGAAACAAAAAGGGAGGGAGAAAGAAAGAAAGAAAGAGAAAAAGAAAGAGAAAGAAAAGAGGGAGAAAAAGAGGGAGAGAAAGGGAAGGAGGGAGGGCGAAAGAGACAAAAATTTAGAAAGAAAGAAAGAAAGAAAAAACAAAAAGAAAAAGAAAGGAAGAAAGGGAAGGAGGAAAAGAGGGAGGGAGAGAAAGAAAGGAAGAAA
>NW_015400653.1:0-1389 GCF_001527695.2 Protobothrops mucrosquamatus
GTGGATGGGTGGATGAATGGATACCTAGCCTTCAAAACTTTAAGAATTCACATTAAAAGGTGGTGTGTCCTCTTCCTTTTGTATATGTATAATGCAATAGGTAGCACAGAAATGTCTTTCTTCTGCTGTTATGATACTGATGGTATTTTTCAATCTACATGCTTTCCCAGGTTACCAGTAATCAAGATAAAACTGATCCTATTCATTCTGTCCAATCTTTCCTAATACTGCTGTGATAATAAAGAAAAAATCCATCCTAAGATAGATCTGATATCAACCCTATGGAGAGGCACAAGAATAAAGAAGATATATTATGGCTCCCAAACACATTTTTTTATGGCCAAATGGGTACCAAACCTAATTTCAATCCAATGAATACCCTCAGATCATTGTATCCCTCCACCTAATTAGCATCTCTAAGAGATGGTCTAAAGCAGTGTCTCTCAACCTTGGCCAATTGAAGATGTGCAGACGTCAACTCCCAAAATTTCCCAGCCAGCCATAATGGCTTGAGAATTCTGGGATTTGAAGTCCATACATCTTCAACTGGCCAAGGATGAGAGAAACACTGGTCTAAAAATACATGATGCAGCAATCTTGCTTCAGTAAGACTGATCTGGTCTAGAGAGTGCTTGAATGGGAATCTATTTGTGAAATGTCACATGTAATAAGGATATTTAATACCTAAGTAAAACAAGAATCTGGAGCTATAGATGTTCCACTACCTTGGTAGAACCTCTATGTGTCTTAGCTCAAGCAGCTCAGAGAATGTGCTTTACTAAAGAAAGAGACAGTGAAGTGGCCAACTCATCTTTGCATAATGATGCACATAAGAAATTAATAACAATACTACATCACACAGTACTAGAGAAGTGCATGGCCTGTTAAATTCAGTGTAGTTGACTTTAGGATGGAACTGGATAATTCATGAAGGATACAATATGATTATCAATGGCCATTGGATCTGGTGCTATTTTCTTATTCTGTAAGTTCCTGCATACAGTTCTCTCTCTCTCTCTCTCTCTCTCTCTCTCTCTCTCTCTCTCTCTCTCTCTCTCTCTCTCTCTCTCTCTCTCTCTCTCTCTCTCTCTCTCTCTCTCTCTCTCTCATCTTCCTAATGAATTACTATTTGCCTTTATTTTCCATTATCAAGAAAGAATGCACATCTACATAGGTTTCTAGTTCTATTGCTTATGAATCCTACAGTTGCCCAAATTTCTTTCTTATGTATGCATTCAAGTCACCTTCATACCACTATCTAGCTGAAAGTTTTAGAAAGCTCCAAATATCCAAGTAAAACAATTCAACCAAAGGAGCATGTAAGTCAGAGAGAAAAACAGAGTTAAGAGCCAGAGTTTCATACTGCTAAGTTATTAAGAATCCTGGTTG
>NW_015400653.1:3391-6075 GCF_001527695.2 Protobothrops mucrosquamatus
TGGTCACGGCCGACAAATGATCTTCCAATGTCAGCCGTGGATCCAGGAGGACACCCAAGTTGCGTGCCCTCTCTGAGGGGGCCAAAATTTCACCCCCTATAGTCAGCGATGGAGTCAGCTGACTATGCCGAGGCGCCGGCAACCACAGCCACTCGGTCTTGGAAGGGTTGAGCCTGAGTCTGTTCCTCCCCATCCAGACGTTCTGAAAACAACACATACCAGGATTGTTGTACTTCAGATATTATTACTATTCTCATTCTCAGCAACCATTTCTCTGTGTTATGAATGTAGAACCTATCTTTTCTAACTTGTGAGAATATGCAATAGTATAGTCAGTTGCTTGTAAAATAGACCCCGTGGATATTTTGAGAGTGGTGAAATTTCTCCTCATTTATATATTGAGTGTGATTTCCGTTTGGGGAAAAAAAATGAAAACTCTGCAGGTGCGAATAGTGTTTTCATGACAGCTCCATTCTCATTTCCCTAAAAAATCACAGAACTGTGTGCCATTCATTCATTTCACATCTTCCCCAGTAAAGGAGTTAATAACAATCATTCGATCATAAAATAACCTTCACAAAAACTTTAAAACCAGGAAAACAAGGCAAGAAGGATATCTATGGAGATACTCAGTCATCCAGGTCATAGTTGTCCCAAAGATGCTTTTTTCCAAGAGGCAAGTGGACTTTCTTTGTTTTTCCTTGAAGATGTTTCACTTCTCATCCAAGAGGCTTCTTCAGTTCAGTTGAATAGTTCAGTTCTGACTGAACTGAAGAAGTTTCTTGGGTGAGAAGTGAAACATCTCCAAAAAAACCCAAAGAAACTCCACTTGCCTCTTGGAAGGAAGGAAGGAAGGAAGGAAGGAAGGAAGGAAGGAAGGAAGGAAGGAAGGAAGGAAGGAAGGAAGGAAGGAAGGAAGGAAGGAAGGAAGGAAGGAAGGAAGGAATAAGCAAAGTTATTAAAAAGCTTGGCTTCAGATAAAACTATATATGGTTACAAGGGATCTGCCATCCACTTTTTCCTGCATTTTTTTTCCCCTTCCTGGTTTAGCCCACAGCTTTGTGTGCTTTCCTTTGGGGTCCCATCCAAAGAACTAAGACAATCTAATCATCTAGATTTTTATGATTAAGCATGGTAGTCTAGGCACTGCCTCTGTGGTTATGATAAACAGAAGCTAAAAAAAGAGATGATAAATGTGAGAACTGGTGACTTGCGAACTAAAAATATTCCTTATGAAGATCTGGAGAAAAGTCCTATCACTCAGTCTTCAAGAGTTATGAAATCTCTTTTTGAAAATCACTTTGGACTAGACTCCCAATATTTGAGGGAGTAGTAGAACTGGCCAAGATTTCAGAGGGGTTTCAATCATAGCTCAGGTGAAGCTTCCCTTTGAAACTGCTTCACATGCATTCTAGTTCCCAGCTTCTAAAGAGTGAAGTTCAATGGTGCTTCACCGTCACTTCACTAGGCTGGGAAATTTACCTGGAGGGATTTATGCTGGAGGGATAGGAAACATCCAGAGATAGTTTCACAGAAATAAAGAAGTCCTCAAAGGAGGTGTGGCAGGAGATAGTAGTTTCTTGGTCTGCTCCAAGTGGACCAAACTAGAATTCTTCTGCTAAAATTTCAACTGGAAAGTGAAGTATCCAGCTGTGCGGAAAATGAGGAGTAATCAGGGGGAGAAATGACAAAAGCAGTGTTGTGTCAATGCAACAGTAGCTGCACCCACTTTATACATGTGTTGTGGCATTGCATGCATGTGTTAAAGGTTACATCACAATACAATACCACTTTTGTCAATTTAATAAAAGTTGTGGATCCTGCAGACACCTCCAGAAATATGTGAACCATTCCACCACCTATAGCATCAGTGGTGGGATTCAGCCAGTTCGCACCAGTTTGGTAGAACTAGTAGCTAATTTGTTGTTGACTTCGGTGAACCGGCTGATCCTCTAGCCCATTTTTGCAAGGCCCAGAATGGACCACTGGAAGTGCTTGGGCACCATTTCCAGAAGTCCGTTCTGAGCTGGGGAAGCCTCCCAGTCCCAGAACAGCCCATCGGAAGTGCATGGATGCCATTTCTGGAAGTCTGTTCTGAGCAGGGGAGGCCTCCCAGGCCCAGAAGGACCCACCGGAAGTGTGTGGACACCACTTCCAGAAGTCCCCCAGGCCTCCGAGGCTCAGAACGGACTTCCAGAAATTGTGTCCTTGCACTTCCAGTGGGCCGTTCTGGGCCTGGGAGGCCTTCCCGGCTCAGAACGGACTTCCGGAAGCAGAGTCCATGCAGAGAATCATTTGTTCAGGTATTTGAATCCCACCACTGTATAGCATGCTTTGAAATTTGCATGCTAGCTAAATGGAAAAAAGCCTGTAAGATAGACTGAAGTCTATCCATGACACTGGGAGCCATAAGGTAAGAATCGGAATCCTATACAGGTAGTCCTTGACTTATCACCACAATTGAGCCCAAAATTTCTGTTGCTATGCGAGACACATGTTAAGTGAATTTTGCCCCATTTTACAACCTTTCTTGCCACAGTTACTAAGCAAATCATGCAGTTGTTAAGTTAGTTAACATGATTGTTAAGTGAATCTGGCTTCCCCGTTGACTTTGCTTGTCAGAAGAACACAAAAGGTGATCACATGACCCCAGGACACTCCAACTGTCATAAATATGAGCCAGT
>NW_015400654.1:0-1318 GCF_001527695.2 Protobothrops mucrosquamatus
GGGGTGGCAGGCAATGGCAGAGAATGCTCTCTTCTTAGATCCCACCAGTAGAAATTCTTTAACTGGCAGGGTCTGTAACATACCTTTTCCGCCTAACTGGGTGGGACGGGCTGGGACAAGGCACTTCCTTATGTAAACTGATCCCGTGCCATGAAGGATTTTAAAGGTGATAACCAACACATTGAATTGGACTGGAAAACAAACTGGCACCCAATGCAGTTCACATTTTACTGCAATCTGTTAAATAAATCACAATTGCTGGATTCACTCTTGCAAAGTATTAATAGCATATGAGTAAAACTTAAAAATTACCATATGCAACAAGAGATATTAAAAACAGTTACAAAAATAATTTAAAAAACACAAGAAATATATTACACAATCTTAACCCAAATTTTATTCTGAATATTTTATTTTTAAACCAAGTTACAAAATGCTCATAAAGATAATTCTTTATCAGAAACACCAATAGGAGCATGCTTCATCCAGCCTGGGGAGAAATTAAAAAGGTGGCCCCAGGGAAAAGTACGGGTTGAACTTCTGGAGCAGGTGATAAAACATTGGTTGATGCAGGTTCATTGGTCTAACAGGCCATCATTATCCCACCACAAGATTTATATGCATAAGATAATAAAAAATGGCAGCTGCTGACCAACACAAAACACAAGAGCAAAACACAGGAGCTTAGGATAACATGGCTGCCAGGGAAGTGTCCAGCTGGTGGGGGGAAGGAGGTATGTCCCAGGCACTGTAGCTAATCAGAAGGACGTGCAGCAGGCTATTCCCTCAGAAAGGTTTAGTTTTTGTTGTTGTTTTTATCACATGGCATTGTTACAGTAACCAGGAGACCACAATGCTATTGCAGAGTAGTAGTTTCGCTTGCCAAGATACCAGCCCTGTTATAGGAAATGCTTGTGCGCTTCCCAAGGTGCATCGCAGGAGGGCAAGTTGACTTTGCACCACAGAGGAAGATGAGCGGCTCTTTCTGCAGCGTCACCCAAGGCCCCCGATCACAATGACATCATATTTCAAAGTGCCAAACTCCATATCTGCCACGGTCCCACTTTTCCACACATGCTGAAAACCCCCATCCCTCCCGAAGACTGCCAGTACCAGGAGGCAGCACCAGCCATGACCGAAGGGCCACATCCGAGTGTAGGTGAAGGATTGGTAAATCACTGAGGCTCCTGGTAAAACATGGCAGAAACGTGGGGTGAAGTTGAGAGCCCAGGAATGCCAGCAGCGTCTCCCTCGGTGGACACTCCCATCTCTTACCAGTGATTCCAATGGCTAGCAGGTGCCTGAGGATTATATTTGT
>NW_015400654.1:4520-6075 GCF_001527695.2 Protobothrops mucrosquamatus
AGTTGACTTTCTTTGACTCCAATAGCAAAAGACCATCTGAAGAAAAAGCCTTGGAAGTATAATTTCCCATAAATTCTTTTTTTCCTTTCTATTTTTTTCAAAAAAGAAAAAAAATCTGAAGCACGACATTGGCCAAGCATTGATATGTGCTGCCACAAAAATTAATGAAAGCATGCATGTAGTCACTAGGGGGTCTCACTCTCTCCTGCACCTCCCCCATAGTCTAAAATAACTAGGGCAGTATTTCTCAACTTTGACCACTTGAAGATGTGTAGATTTTAATTCCCAGAATTCTCTCACCAGGAAGTCTGCACATCTCCAGATGGCCACATTTGAGAAACACTGAGCTAGTGACACTAAATTGGGCTCTAATTATGAGATATTTTTTTATAAGAAAAGAAAGGTTATGCGACAATGCTTGAAACATTTTGTTCAATATAAACGAGGAGTCAGGTTGATTTTTAGTCAGTTTGACTTCTGGAAAGATGGCAAAGCAAGTAAGCAAAGATGATCAGCTTCTTGGAAAACCTAATCCCAGGACATTGATCCCTTGCAAACTGAAAACAAATTCCAGGATTACGTCTTGAAATACTTTTTTAAATCCATTGTTTAGAGAGTTAGAAACAATATACTTTAAAAAATGGGTTCAATCCGCCAAATTGTGTCGCCTGTGGAAATAAGCTATTTTTCTCTCACTCTGACTTCAATAGAGACATGCCTGTAAATGAACAAAGAAATAATTAAAATCCCAAGCAAATTCAGTTTTAGCTCCTATACTATTAGTCTGATTTAACTTTACAGAAAACAATCTAATATGTTCTACTTGCTGCAGAGGCAGAGCAGGTAAAAATGAAGCCTTTTCGCTAATCCAATCGGGTTTTGTTGACCCGTGCTATGATTATTCCCAAGCAGCAACATTTCCCAAAATGTATACATATTTAGAATGCAAATATAAATTTTAATATAATAACTTCCAGATCTCAGTTCTGAGTTATCATAGAAGAATTCTATGGTTTATATGTAACATTGATATTATTTTTAAAGATCTAAATTTTGTCTCAATACAAGTATTAATATTTTGCTTAGAGGAGGCATATATAAATTCCACTGAAAACTAGTAAATGATACTATAATGTAAGACTAATAATAGATTGGTTTAGTTACCTTGCTTTTCAAAATGTGGTTTTTTGGTCAAAGCATTTTTGCCAGAACTACTGCAAAGTGCTTTAGAACAAACAGTCAGCATGCAGCCAACACGCATTGTAACTGGATATGACTGCAGCTACTATGATTGTATCCACACTATGATTTATAATACTTAGTAAATTCTCCTCCTCCAGTTGGTTTGTCCTGAGGTGTTCAAAATGTCTTCTTTTGGCAGGTCTGTCTGCAGAAATACAGAGACCACCAAAGAGAACAAAGTGAGTAACCAACTCTTTTGTTTGTGTGAGAACCTGTGGCAGGAGTGGGGATACAAAGGCAACCCTCCCTCTGCACCACACCTGACCCTTCCTATTTAATGACCAGTCTTAAATGTTAGTGCTGTTGGTGGCTT
>NW_015400655.1:0-1133 GCF_001527695.2 Protobothrops mucrosquamatus
TTTTGACTTTTCATGCTAAATTGGCTATTTGCCAACAAATGCGACATAGACCCTGGCCTAACTTTTGAAGGAGAGGTCGGATCTGGAAAACACATGTTTTTTCGAGTTCCCAAAGCTGTGGGGAACCTGAATATACGTATACTTTTCGAATTTGAGGTCAGTTTCAAATTTTGACTTTTCATGCTAAATTGGCTATTTGACAAAAAATGCGACATAGACCCTGGCCTAACTTTTGAAGGAGAGGTCGGATCCGGAAAACATGTTTTTTCGAGTTCTCCAACGTGTGGGAAACCAGAATATACATATACTTTTCGAATTTGAGGTCAGTTTCAAATTTTTACTTTTTATGCTAAATTGGCTATTTGACAAAAAATGCGACATAGACCCTGGCCTAACTTTTGAAGGAGAGGTCGGATCTGGAAAACACATGTTTTTTCAAGTTCCCCAACCTGTGGGGAACCTGAATATACATATACTTTTCGAATTTGAGGTCAGTTTCAAATTTTGACTTTTCATGCTAAATTGGCTATTTGCCAACAAATGTGACATAGACCCTGGCCTAACTTTTGAAGGAGAGGTCGGATCCGGAAAAGACATGTTTTTTCGAGTTCCCCAACGTGTGGGGAACCTGAATATATGTATACTTCTCGAATTTGATGTCAGTTTGAAATTTGGACTTTTCATGCTAAATTGGCTATTTGCCAACAAATGCGACATAGACCCTGGCCTAACTTTTGAAGGAGAGGTCGGATGTGGAAAAGACATGTTTTTTCGAGTTCCCCAACCTGTGGGGAACCTGAATATACCTATACTTTTCGAATTTGAGGTCAGTTTCAAATTTGGACTTTTCATGCTAAATTGGCTATTTGCCAACAAATGCGACATAGACCCTGGCCTAACTTTTGAAGGAGAGGTCCGATCCGGAAAACACATGTTTTTTCAAGTTCCCCAACCTGTGGGGAAACTGAATATATGTATACTTTTTGAATTTGAGGTCAGTTTCAAATTTTGACTTTTCATGCTAAATTGGCTATTTGCCAACAAATGCGACATAGACCCTGGCCTAACTTTTGAAGGAGAGGTCGGATCCGGAAAACACATGTTTTTTCGAGTTCCCCAACCTGTGGGGAACC
>NW_015400655.1:4942-6074 GCF_001527695.2 Protobothrops mucrosquamatus
GGTCGGATCCGGAAAACACATGTTTTTTCGAGTTCCCCAACCTGTGGGGAACCTGAATATATGTATACTTTTCGAATTTGAGGTAAGTTTCAAATTTGGACTTTTCATGCTAAATTGGCTATTTGCCAACAAATGCGACATAGACCCTGGCCTAACTTTTGAAGGAGAGGTCGGATCCGGAAAACACATGTTTTTTCGACTTCCCCAACCTGTGGGGAAGCTGAATATACCTATACTTTTCGAATTTGAGGTCAGTTTCAAATTTGGACCCTTCATGCTAAACTGGCTATTTGCCAACAAATGCGACATAGACCCTGGCCTAAGTTTTGAAAGAGAGGTCGGATCTGGAAAACACATGTTCTTTCGAGTTCCCCAACCTGTGGGGAACCTGAACATATGTATACTTTTCGAATTTGAAGTCAGTTTCAAATTTGGACTTTTCATGCTAAATTGGCTATTTGCCAACAAATGCGACATAGACCCTGGCCTTACTTTTGAAGGAAAGGTCAGATCCGGAAAACACATGTTTTTTCGAGTTCCCCAACCTGTGGGGAAACTGAATATATGTATACTTTTTGAATTTGAGGTGAGTTTCAAATTTTGACTTATTATGCTAAATTGGCTATTTGCCAACAAATGCGACATAGACCCTGGCCTAACTTTTGAACGAGAGGTCGGATCTGGAAAACACATGTTTTTTCGAGTTCCCAACCTGTGGGGAACCTAAATATATGTATACTTTTCGAATTTGATGTGAGTTTCGCATTTGGACTTTTCATGCTAAATTGGCTATTTGCCAACAAATGCGACATAGACCCTGGCCTAACTTTTGAAGGAGAGGTCGGATCCGGAAAACATGTTTTTTCGAGTTCCCCAAACTGTGGGGTACCTGAATATATGTATACTTTTTGAATTTGAGGTCAGTTTCAAATGTGGACTTTTCATGCTAAATTGGCTATTTGCCAACAAATGCGACATAGACCCTGGCCTTACTTTTGAAGGAGAGGTCAGATCCGGAAAACACATGTTTTTTCGAGTTCCCCAACCTGTGGGGAAACTGAATATATGTATACTTTTTGAATTTGAGGTGAGTTTCAAATTTTGACTTATTATGCTAAATTGGCTATTTGCC
>NW_015400656.1:0-1732 GCF_001527695.2 Protobothrops mucrosquamatus
GAAGGCAATTAACCAGTGGAACAGCTGGCCACCAGAAACCGTGGGTCCTCCATCACTGGAGATTTTCAAGAAGAGACTAGACATTCACCTGTCTGAGATGGTACAGGTTCTCCTGCTTGAGCAGGGGGCTGGACTAGAAGACCTCCATGGTCCCTTCTATTCTATTCTATTCTATTCTATTCTATTCTATTCTATTCTATTCTATTCTATTCTGTTCTGTTCTGTTCTGTTCTATTCTACAATCTGTTCTATTCTATTCTATTCTATTCTACAATCTGTTCTATTTTATTCTATTCCATTCTGTTCTATTCTATTCTATTCTATTCTATTCTATTCTATTCTATTCTATTCTATTCTATTCTATTCTACAATCTGTTCTATTCTGTTCTATTTTGTTCTGTTCTGCTCTATTCTATTCTACAAACTGTTCTATTTTATTCTCTTCCATTCTGTTCTGTTCTATTCTACAATCTGTTCTATTCTATTCTATTCTATTCTATTCTATTCTATTCTATTCTATTCTATTCTGTTCTGTTCTGTTCTGTTCTGTTCTATTCTATTCTAAAGGATGCTTCCCAGCAGGGGGAGGGGTGGTCTGCCCCAGCTGTTCCTCCTTCCCTGCCTCTCCCACCCCCCCAGTTGCCCATCCAGGCCCCTGTCCACAGCCCATGGCCCGAATCAGTGGGGAGTAAACAATCCCCATGCGCTCATGTCAGTGTGCACTCTTGAGCACATGGGGGGGGAGGAAGGAACAAAGGACTGCTGTTGCACTCCCCCCCCCTTGGTCCGATGCCCATGGAGTTGTTTTCTTGGCTTGCAATAACAGCCCCTCTGCCAAGCGAGGGGCGGGAAGGGGGCGGGAAGCCACGGAAGCAGGAATGAACTGCCTCTCCTGGGCCTTTGCTGAGGCATGACGGCTGCCCTCTTGAGACAATCCATGGCGGTCTGGCGAAGGTCACCATGCCAACAGCTGACCCACAGGGTGGAGCAGAGGTGTCCAATCTTGGCACCTGTGAGACTTGTGGACTACAACTCCCAGAATTCCCCCCCCAGCCAGCTTGCTATACCTTCATTGCCCATGCCAATATTGTTGATCACTGCTGGGGGAGAGGGGGGGGCGGTGTTTCCCAGCTGGAGCAGCTTCCACATGGCTGGACTTCATCCCCCAGAATTCCCTAGTCAGCATGGTGATTGTGGAGCAATTCTGGCTAGGGGGGCGGATTCTGGGAGTTGACGTCTGCGCATCTTTAAGGAGGAGGAGAAGGGTGGGGTCCTTGGTGTTCTCTGAGCTTGGTGGTTTTCTTGCAGACGTTTCATGGCCAAACTAGGCAATCTCATCAGTGCTAGAAAGGAGTGGGGTTTGCAGAGAGGAGGAGGAGGAGGAGGAGGAGGAGGAGGAGGAGGAGGAGGAGGAGGAGGAAAGAAGGACGAGGGGGGGACATCTGCCATCGGCGGGCGAAACGTCGGCGGTGGCTCGGGAGTTCCTGGCCTCCATGACGACCATGGACTTGACCCAATTAGTTCATGCACCCCCTCACATAGGAGGTCACACACTGGATCTGATTTTTGTCTCTGGCCAGTGGCAGAATGATCTGGAAACGGGGGAGATAGTCATAGAGCCCTTGTCATGGTCAGATCACGCACTCCTGAGGATGGACTTCCGGACCGCTTCCCCTCGCCGCAGGGAGACGGAACCACCTAGATGGTTCCGTCCCAGGCTCCTGATGGACCC
>NW_015400656.1:5046-6073 GCF_001527695.2 Protobothrops mucrosquamatus
GCCCCCCCCCCCCCCGTCAAGGATCTCCAACCAAGGCTGCAGCTTTTACATTCATCTTTTGAAATCTGTTATCAGGAATTTTTCGAGGCCGGGGATGTGTCCTGGTGTCCAAGGGCGAGAGGGTGTGTGGACTCCTGGGTGGCAAATCCAGGCTTCTCTGATGAAGCAGCTTTCAAGGCTGACCCGTGTTGGGGTGTTCGGCCCCCCTCCTCATTCGGACCCTGTCCTTGCTCCCCCCCTCCCAAGTGACCGATGGAGAGTTAAATTTCATAGATGGAGCTCTGAAAGTATGTAAATTTGAGAGCAAGGAGTCTCCAAATTTGGCCACTGGAAGACTGGTGGACTTCAATTCCCAGAATTCCCCAGCCAGCATGCGCTGGCTGGGGAATTCTGGGAGTTGAAGTCCACCAGTCTTCCGGTTGGGGAATTCTGGGAGTTGAAGTCCACCAGTCTTCTAGTGGACAAATTTGGAGACCTCCCCCTGCTCTAGAGTACAGATAGTCCTCGACTTACGACCACAATTGAGACCAAAATTTCTGTTAAATGAGACCTTTGTCAAGTGTGTTTTGTCCCACTTGACGACTTTGCTTGCCACAATGGTTCAGCGAATCGTGGCAGTTGTTAAAGTCAGTCACCCGGTCGTTAAGCGAATCCGGCTTCCCCCATGGACTTCGCTGGTCAGAAGGTCGCAAAGGGGATCACGTGACTCCCGGGGAAGCTGCAATCGTCATAAATACGAGTCAATCGCCAAGTTTCTGAATTTTGATCCGCTGACCATGGGGATGCTGCAACGGTCGTTAACTCTTTTAAAAAAAACCTTCTAGGACATTCTTCCCTCACCCTTCTAGAACCTTCTTCCCCACTCTTTTAGAACCTTCTTCCCTAACCCTTCTAGGATCTTCTTCTCTCACCCTTCTAGAACCTTCTTCCCTCACCCTTCTGGGACCTTCTTCCCACCCTTCTGGGACCTTCTTCCCTCACCCTTCTAGAACCTTCTTCCCCACCCTTCTAGAATCTTCTTCCCTCA
>NW_015400657.1:0-1787 GCF_001527695.2 Protobothrops mucrosquamatus
AACACAGCTTGTAATATTTGGTTTTAATTCGGCTTTTATCGGGGTTTATTTTCTGTATTTTTGTATTTTTGTATTTTGTAATTTTTTTGTATTTTGTGTATATTATTTGTTTTTAATATGCTGTGAACCGCCCTGAGTCCTATGGGAGAAGGGCGGTATACAAATTAAAATAATAAATAAATAAATAAATAAATAAATTAAAGACTTCCTGGGGGGGGGGAAACCCCTAATATTTGTAGACTCACTCCACAAAGTTGTTCATAGCAGCTCGAGGGTTGCAGGAGACGTAAAGGAGCGTCTTCAAGTGTTCGGCTTTTCGGATGGCGAGGATGACTTTGGAATCTAGAAAAGGACAGTCGGATAAACATCCAGAACGAGACTTTCAGCCGCCACGACGACAACTCTGGAGAAAAGGCCGTTTTTATCCCCGTCAAGAGAAAAAGCAACGTGCAAATAAAATGACAGTAACTCCGAAAGGGGGAATGCTCAACTCCACTGTAACAAAGAAAAGTAGGGAAGAGCCAACGGTAATCCTGCAGGCCCTTTGCACCAGGAAAATGCAGGTTTAACTTCATTCAAAGTTATCCCTAACTCGTTTTGCAGCACCTCTCTTTATTTCATCCCCAAAACTCAAAAAAGCAAATTTGGCATTTTTTCCCCCTCCCCAAAAGAAGGAAGGGGGCAAATTAGAAGACTGTTTACCGATCGCAGAGAACAGAAAGCTGACCGAGTTGCTAAACAACCTATAAGCAAAGTAGCAGTTGTTTCTCTTCTCAGCCCCAATCCCTTTTTGTCTTGCCGCACATTTTCCTGTACAATAGTGTAATTTAAAATTCTACTAAAATGCCCCTGAGGGTACACGCACACACTTACGTAGACCTGCTCGGGGAGGATCCACAATTGTAATTGTGTTATGCAGGGCTAATGTGTTCACGAGGTGAGGGACAAGTTCCTCAGCTTTTCCACAGTGCAATTCGACATTCATCAACCCTGAAAGAGGAAGAGAAAAAAAAGAACACGTTTATAGTAGCGGCCAAAATGGTGGAAAACCTTTTGGGAAAAGCGTACAGTAGAAATGCCACCTTTGGTTAAGTTTCCACCCATTTTTCTTCTAATTTCTTTATAACTGTAGCCTTGTTCACTTCATAATACTATTTTACATCGCTTTCTGGGCGAACAGTCAACTCTTTGCACCATTACTTTAATTTTATTACGTTTTGCAAGCTCACTCAATGAAAGAACACAAAAAAAACCAACCAACTCGATAGCCATCACATAACACACTGACAAATGTCCTCCTCTCAGCTTCAACACACAACATCGATAACTGGATCCTACTGTGATCTGATTGGCTCATTGCCAAAACAAGGTGACACCTGATTGGCTCTCTAAACTCATCTCATTGGCTACAATCAGATGAAGGAAAGCTACCTAAGATCAACCTGAACAAGTTGTGCTTCCTTTTTCTGGTTATTTGGCTATAACTTTTCATAGACTACAGTACAGATAATTGAACAAACTATGTCGCATTACATTCTTGATTAAATTATCTTTTTATTGATATATAATTTTATGGTACTACTCTCCCCCCCCCCCCAAAAAAAGTGGTGTTATTAGCCATCAAACCTCAAAAATACACTTTTCCCAAAAGGTTTCCACAATTTTGGCCACTACTGTATGTTAATGTCTTAACGTAAGAAATGTCATAACACCCACCCCAGAATTTCTCGTCTGCAATTGCATATCTAGAGTTTGTGTACTGCAGTGGTTCTCAACCTTTTCTCCCC
>NW_015400657.1:4270-6073 GCF_001527695.2 Protobothrops mucrosquamatus
TCCCACTAGTTAACATTTTATTCTAATCTCTTTCCAGCCTCTCTTGACTGTACTGGCTGTTAACTAATTACTGTGACAGTAAAATAAATCAAAAATTATTCTTGAATCCGCCTACCCATCGTGGAAAACAGGCTGGGTTGCCCTTAGTCTACAGTATTTTTAATGAACCTTGAGATTATTATTATTATTATTATTATTAATAATAATAATAATAATAATAATAATAAAGTTGGAAGGGACCTTGGAGGACATCTAGTCCAACCCCCTGCTCAGGCAAGAAACCCTACACCATTTCAGACAAATGGCTGTCCAGTCTCTTCTTAAAAACTTCCAGTGTTGGAGCATTCACCGCTTCTGGAGGCAGGTTGTTCCACTGGTTAATTGTTCTCACTGTCAGGAAGTTTCTCCTTAGCTCTAGGTTGCTTCTCTCCTTGATTAGTTTCCATCCGTTGCTTCTTGTCCTGCCTTCAGGCGCTTTGGAGAATAGCTTGACTCCCTCTTCTTTGGGGCAGCCCCTGAGATATTGGAACACTGCCATCATGTCCCCCCTGGTCCTTCTCTTCATTAAACTAGACATGCCCAATTCCAGCAGCTGTTCCTTATATGTTTTAGCCTCCAGTCCCCTAATCATCTTTGTTGCTCTTCTCTGTACTCTTTCTAGAGTCTCGACATCTTTTTTACATCCTGGTGACCAAAACTGGATGCAGTACTCCAAGTGTGGCCTTACCAAGGCCTTGTAAAGTGGTATTAACACTTCACGTGATCTTGATTCTTTTCCTCTGTTAATGCAGCCTAAATGGCTTAGCATTTTGAAAATCCAGCTGTATTTTATAGCAGTTTAGTTTCTCCCTTAGAGGGAGTGATGGTATCCCACGTCCGATCTTGCCTTCATCTTCTAAAAAAAAGTTCATCTCTGTGTTAACCCTAAACAATATCTTTTGTTGTTACCTCTGACCTTCTTCCACAAAATATAAAGACGTTATTCCGCTGTCTTTCCCGGGACCTTCGGTGAAGTACGTAGCCATAGAACTTTGCAATGTAGCCCGTTCCTCTTGGCTCAACTTCTAGAGATTCCAAAAAAGCAGAAAGATGCTTAGATGTCTGAACAGCACAGCAGGTTTTAAAGACAGTTAAGCAAAATGAAGATAACATCTGAAGCATAGCTGACATTTCTCCAGGGAAACTGTGCGTTAAATCCAAGAACAATAAGCAGTTTCCGGGGACATCAAAAAAAGGTGCTCAAAGCTTATGTTTTACTATAGAAACCAAAGTTTAATACCTGTGGGTTAAAATAGGCGATTGCCATGACTTGGCCATCCAAGCTAGTACGAACTGTTAGCTGTTTCCAGTGACCTTCGTAGGTTTCTGGGCTATAAACACCATAAGAGGTTGACCTGTAATTTACAAATCTTTAATTACTAAATCAGGACTTAGTAAGTGCAACTGTTGATTGGGAGCTACTCCAGGTAAGATAGGTGGCTATATAAATACCGTTATTTTTTGTAGTTCAGAGTTGAACTGTGGGGTCCTTGATGCTCTCTGAGCTTGGGTTGTTTTCTTGCAGACATTTCATTACCCTATTTTTTATTTATTTATTTATTTATTTTATAATTTAATTTATACCCCGCCCTTCTCCTCATGGGACTCAGGGCGGCTAACAGCCTCGTAAAAACTACAATACAAATACAATAATTAAAAGCCGAATTAAAAAGAAATATTTAAACAGGCCGATCAATTAAAATTATCCTTAAAAATCCCCTGAAACTTTAAAATTGTTAAAAATTATCCCTATTTAAAACTCAC
>NW_015400658.1:0-6073 GCF_001527695.2 Protobothrops mucrosquamatus
ATTGAACTGTTCCCTGCAATTTAAAAGGAATTACGAAGCAGCTCAGAAAGATTTCAGCTTAGTGGGTAATTCCTGGATCTGTACCGTACACAGTCATAGGCATCTGATTCCTTTAAAGGAGACATTTAATATCTTCCCTTTTAATTTCAGCTTTTGTTTTATATATTAAGTTCCCAATTATTTTTTACAGAGCTTAATGTACTACAAAAAAGATGCTGAGAGTTTGGAAAAAAATTCAGAGAAGATGATCAAAGGCCTGGAGACTAAAACATACGAAGAACGGCTGCAGGACTTGGGTTTGGCTAAAGAAAAGAAGAAATAGGGGGGACATGATAGCAGTATTCCAGTATTTGAGGGGCTGCCACAAAGAAGAGGGGGTCACGTTATTCTCCAAAGCACCAGAGGGCAGGACAAGAAACAATGGTTGGAAACTGATCAAAGAGAGAAGCAACCTGGAATTAAGGAGAAACTTCCTGACAGTGAGGACAATTAACTAGTGGAACAGCTTGCCTCCAGAAATCGTGGGTGCTCCATCACTGCAGGTTTTAAAGAAGAGACTGGAGAGTCACTTGTTTGAGATGGTATAGGTCAGTGGTGGTGAACCTCTGGCACGGGTGCCAGAGGTGGCACTCAGAGCCCTCTCTGTGGGCACACGTGCCGTCGCCCTAGTCCCAGGCCTTCAGCTGGGTTTTATAAAAGCTTTTTGCTTTAGGCCTCCGCCGCTGTGTGCAAAAAACAAAAACAAAAAAGGTTCAATCAATTTCAACTTCTCGCGGAAAAAAAAAGATCTTGCAAAGTTGGAATTGATTGACTGAACTTTTTCGTCCCACCCAATGGGCCACACCCACCCGGCACTCGACGATACATAAGTGGGTTTTGGGTTGCAGTTTGGGCACTCAGTCTCTAAAAGGTTCGCCGTCACTGGTATAGGGTTTCCTGCCTGAGCAGGGGGTTGGACTAGATGACCTCCAAGGTCCCTTCCAACTCTTATTCTATTCTATTCTATTCTATTCTATTCTATTCTATCCAATAAGAAAAGAAGTTGACTCACGGGCTTCTTAACACAGTAACATAATAACAGAGTTAAGGGACCCTGGAGGTCCACTAGTCCAACCCCCCTGGCTCAAGCAGGAAACTCTATGCCATTCCAGACAAATGGCTGTCCAATCTCTTCTTGAAAACCTCCGGTGATGGAGCACCCACAACTTCTGAAGGCAAGCTGTTGATTGCTCTCACCATTAGGAAATGTCTCCTTAGTCCTAGCTGGGATCTCTCCTTGATAAGACCTTTCTCCCACTCACAACAAAAGGTAGGATACAACGTGAATTGGGTGAACTCTAGTTTACTTGAACTGTGAGTAGCAGCCAGGACAGGTGAGAAGAATTTGGAAGCCCTGTAATTGTTATTTTTCTGTCTGTCAAGACAAACAACGCCTTTTCTGTTTGCAACCTGAGTCAGTTTCCATCCATTGTTTCTTGTCTTGCCTTGTGGTGGTTTGGAAAATAGTTTGACCCCTCACATCTTTGTAGGAGCCCCTCAGATATTGGAAGACTGCTCTCATGTCTCCCC
Source organism: Protobothrops mucrosquamatus (assembly GCF_001527695.2). NCBI lineage: Eukaryota > Metazoa > Chordata > Lepidosauria > Squamata > Viperidae > Protobothrops > Protobothrops mucrosquamatus. The sequence goes on from NW_015400658.1 coordinate 1,570, forward strand.
TAGTCTTTCTTTTCATTCAACCAGACATACCCGATTCCTGCAACCGTTCTTCGTATGTTTTAGCCTCCAGCCCCCTAATTATCTTTGTTGCTCTTCTCTGCACGTTTTCTGGATCAGAGTATTGTGTAAACCATAACAGAATTACATAACAGAATTACATAACAGAATTACATAACAGAATAACAGAGTTGGAAGGGACCTTGGAGTTCTTCTTGTCCAACCCCCTGCTCAAGCAGGAAACCCTATACCACTTCAGACAAATGGATGTCCAATCTCTTCTTAAAAGCCTCCAGTGATGGAGCACCTACAGCTTCTCCTGCTTGAGCAGGGGGCTGGACTAGAAGACCTCCAAAGTCCCTTCCATATTGGAATATTCTCTATTCCAGGGATGGGGAACCTTTTAGAGACCGAGTGCCCAAACTGCAACCCAAAACCCACTTATGCATCCTCGGGTGTCGGGTGGGTGTGGCCCATTGAGTGGGCGTGGCCCATTGGGTGGGCATGGCTGCGGTGGTAACGGCAGATTGGGTGGGACTAAAAAGTTCAATCAATCAATTCCAACTTTGCGAGATCTTTTTTTTCCCGCGAGAAGTTGAAATTGATTGATTGACTGAACCTTTTTTTTTTTTTTTTTGCACATGGTGGCGGAGGCCTAAAGTGAAAAGGTTTTATAAAACACAGCTGAGGGCCTAGGATTGGGGCGACGGCACGCGTGCCCATGGAGAGGGCTCTGCGTGCCACCTGTGGCACCCATGCCATACGTTCGCCACCACAGCTCTATTCTATCTGAAGGCAAACTGTTCCACTGTCAGGAAGTTTCTCCTTGATTAGTTTCCATCCATTGTTTCTTGTCCTGCCTTCTGGCGCTTTGGAGAATAGCTTGACTCCTTCTTCTTTGGGACAGCCCCTCAAATGTTGGAACACTGCTATCATGTCACCCCTCATCCTTCTCTTCGTTAAACTAGACATACCCAATTCCTACAACCGTTCTTCATATGTTTTAACCTCCAGTCCCCTAATCATCTTTGTTGCTCTTCTCTGCACACTTTCTAGAGTCTTGTCCAAGGAATGGCCCACGAAGAGCCATCGACATCCCCTTAGGATAGTTATATTATGGGTCGGCCCCCCACTTTTTATCAACCATGAAAGGTGAAATTTATTTATTGCTCGTGGAGCATAAACTGGCAATTAATTTATACAGTGCTAATTTATCTATGGTAAAATGAGGCAGGATTAAAAAAGCAACTGCTAACAGTTGTGCATTTGTTTTCACAGCTTCGGTAGCAGCTTGTGTTCATTGCTGCTTATAATTTTACACTCTCAGACAAATTCTGGAATGAAAGAAGTCGTAAGTGCTCTCCAGGTAGGTCCAACAGAATGTCGAGTGCTCATGAAGTGACCTGTCATAAGTCAAGGACTATGTACTGGATCTCCCTCCTCACTGTGTGTGTGTGTTTGTTTGCAGATAATTCTTTTTCCTTCTCTGCCTCATCGTCTCAAACAATATTTTTTTGTCCTTCCAGTTTGTACTGGAAGCCTAGGATGTATTGCAGAGGTCTCCAACCCCCGGTCTGTGGACCGGTACCGGGCCGAGGCATGCCAGCAACCGGTCCGCACAAACAAGCAAAGCCCCATCTGTGGGATGCAGGCAGCATACAAAACCACACACTCTCCAGTCCACAGGAAGAATCTTTCTCCATGGAACTGGTCCTTGGTGCCCAAAAGATTGGGGACCTCTGATTTATTTAATTCAGCAGCCAGGTTAATTAGGTGATGTGAACATAATCTCTTTAAAATCCTCGATTTACAACAGTTCCTTTAGTGACCATTCAAAGTTACAACGGCACAGAAAAAAAGGGACTTATGACCATTTTACAAACCATTTCAGAATCCTCATGGTCACGTGATCAAAATTCAGATGCTTAGCAGCTGGTTCATATTGATGATCATTGTAGTGTCCGTGTGTGTGTGTTTGTGTGTGTGTGTGTGATGTCATCGTTTTTTGCGACTTCCTGACAAGCAAAGTCAATCGGGAAGCCAGCTTGTTGGGAGGGTCACCAAAGATATTGTGTGACCACAGGACACTGCAACCGTTGTAAATACGAATCAGTTGACAGGCGTATGAATTTTGATCACGTGGCCATAGGGATGCTGCAACAGCCGTAAGTGTGAAAAAAGTCATAAGTCTCTTCTTTTCAGTGTCGTTATAACTTTGAACGGTCACTAAATGAGGACTACCTGTGTAGCATAAATCAGGGGTCTTCAAAGTTGGCCCTTTTATGACTTGTGGATTTCAACCAGTTGAATTCTGGGAGTTGAAGTCCACAAGTTGAAGTCCACAAGTCATAAAAGGGCCAAGTTTGAAGACCCCTGCTTGTGGACTTCAACTCCCAGAATTCCTCAGCCAGACACGCTGGCTGAGGAATTCTAGGAGTTGAAGTCCACAAGTCATAAAAGGGCCAAATTTGAAGACCCCTGGCATAGATTAAAAAGTGAGGAAGATGGAAGGACCTACAAAGTAGGATGGGGCCATTTTTCGAGTAGTGTTATGGAAGAGATGTTTAGCTTTTCTGGGTTCTCCTCATAGTTTTTGTGCTTTTCCCATTTCAGAATGGCAGGCAGTTACCCCACCATTTTTCAACAATTGTAATCAAAGAGGATTTCAGTCAGCCAAAACAACGAATAAACCGCAGCCCAATAATTTGACAGAAGCTCGGCATAACATTAGCCAAATTATCCAAGTCCACCATTTCCTGAGGTAATTGTATATTTTCGCCTATCTTCTTGCAACAACAACAACAACAAATAGCCAATCTCTCTCAGTCAAAGTGGCAAAAACTTTGCATCCATACTCAAGAGAGGAATGAAGCTATTTCTTCTTATGTTTTCAGTTCCCCCACTGGGATCAAATTCTCTAAATCTTTTATTACTTGTGGTACGCAGCTCAAAGGGAATTCTTGATAAACATTCCAAAATGATTTCTCCTCACTTTCAATTTCCCTTTAGTTAAATCGCATTATTTTAGAACGGGTTCCAGAAGTTGTAATGCTACAATGATGAGAAAAATTAATCCTGTTTTTGCATATATATTTTTTGAAAAATTGAAAAATTCATACAAAAATAACACATAGACAAATACAAATTCCTCTTGTGGGTCTGATCACACTCAGCCAAATAAAATACAGATAGTCCTTGGTTTACAATTGCTAGAAGTTACAACGGCACTGAAAAAAATGATATATGACCGTTGTTCACACTTATGACCGTTGCAGCATCCCCAGGATCATGTGATGAAAATTTAGATGCTTGGCAACTGACTCATATTTATGACGGTTGCAGTGTACCGGGATCATGCGATCACCTTTTGCGACTTTCTGACAAGTAAAATCAATGGGGAAGCCAGATTGACTTAACAACCGTGTTACCCACTTAACAACTGCAGTGATTCACTTAACAACCGTGGCAAGAAAGGTCGTAAAAATGGAACAAACTCACTTAACAAGTGTCTCACTTAGCAATAGAAATTGCTAAGATTGTGAGTTCTAGTCCCACTTTAGGCATGAAAGCCAGCTGGGAGACTTTAGGCCAATCAGCAGGAGCCTGTGAGTTCTAGTCCCGCCTTAGGGATGAAAGCCAGCTGGATGATTTTGGGCCAATCAGCAGGAGCTTGTGAGTTCTTGTCCCGCCTTAAGCATGAAAGCCAGCTGCGTAACTTTGGGCCAATCACCAGGAGATGGTGAGTTCTAGTCCTGCCTTAAGCATGAAAGCCAGCTGTGAGACTTTAGGCCAATCAGCAGGAGCCTGTGAGTTCTAGTCCCACCTTAGACATGAAAGCCATCTGGGCAGTGGTGGGATTCAACCGGTTCGCACCAGTTCGGCAGAACCAGTAGCTAATTTTTTGTTGCCCAGGCCCAGAATGGACTTCCGGAAGCGGCATCCACGCAGAGAACCGGTTGTTCACCTATTTGAATCCCACCACTGCAGCTGGGCGACTTTGGGCCAATCAGCAGGATCCTGTGAGTTCTAGTCCCGCCTTAAGCATGAAAACCAGCTATGATCTACCTATATTAGAAAAACAAAACAAAATTAAAGTTTCAAAAGCCTGTTAAACAGACTGTTCTTGTAATCCACTCATAGAAAATTCACCGCGGTAATCTTATCTATCTCAAATCATCCCCAAAAGTTATAAACAAATCGTCCTGGATCAAATATCCATGTTTGTTTCTTAACATCGTCTCTGGTCAATGGTTGTTTAACGAATTATAGTAAATCCAGTCTCCAAAATAGGCCTCTCTTCTGATCAACGTGCAAGGAGAAGTAATTTCCAATTAACTGTAATAAATCAGTCCAGTCTCCCTCAGACTTTGTTGAGGTCTGGAATCTGTCTCAGATTCCAACTCTTGTCCTAGGAAAAAAAGACATACCTAGCGCTACAGGAGATAGTACTTGACTGTTGCGGAAGATCAAGAGCTTAAGTGAAACAGACTTTGAAGAAAGTAAATAT